>NC_041380.1:514910711-514975085 GCF_002162155.2 Triticum dicoccoides
TTTGGTGGGTTTTTGGGCCAAATTGGAGGGGTGTTGGGCTGCAACACACACGAGGCCTTTTTGGTCCCTCGGTTAACCGTTGGAGTATCAAACGAAGTCCAAATGGTACGAAACTTGACAGGCGGTCTACCGGTAGTAAACCAAGGCCGCTTGGCAAGTCTCGGTCCAATCCGGAAATGTTTAATCCCCACCCATGAAAGAAAGCTAGAAATGGCCACCGGAGGACAACGAAGCGCCGGAATGCAAAACGGACAACGGGGAAAATGCTCGAATGCATGAGATGAACACGTATGCAAATGCAATGCTCATGATGACATGATATGAGATGCATGACAACGATAACAACACACGGAGACAAAAACCCAAACCCGAGGAAATAAATATAACTTAACGCCGGAAACGGCAAGAGTTGGAGTACAAATTGGGAAAGTTATATCCGGGGTGTTACAATAGTCCACCACTATGAAAGGATCTCGTCCCGAGATCTAGGACTGAAAGAACGCCGGGTACTTAGAACGGAGGTGATCCTCGCATTCCCAGGTAGCTTCACGGTCGGAATGGTGTGACCACTTGACTTTGAGAAATTTGATTGACTTGTTGCGAGTCTTGCATTCAGTCTCTTCAAGAATAGCAACTGGGTGCTCACGATAAGAGAGATCTTCTTGGAGCTCAATGTCCTCGAAGCTGACGGTGCGGTCTGGAGTCTTGAAGCACTTTCGAAGCTGAGAGACATGGAACATGTCATGAACATTTGCAAAGTTTGAAGGAAGCTCGAGTTGATAGGCGAGGTCGCCTCTCTTGCTGACAATCTTGAAAGGTCCCACGTATCTGGGGGCAAGCTTCCCTTTGATACCGAAGCGACGAGTACCTTTCATAGGAGAGACGCGGAGGTAAACATGATCTCCAGTCTCGAAAGCCAAATCACGGTGCTTATTATCGTAGTAGCTCTTCTGACGGGATTGGGCTGCTTTGAGGTTATCTCGAATGACTTTGCACATTTCTTCTGCCTCTGTGATTAAGTCATTACCCAACAGATGACGTTCACCGGTTTCGGACTAGTTGAGAGGGGTACGGCACTTCCTGCCATACAGAATTTCAAATGGGGCCTTGCCCGAACTTGCTTGAAAACTGTTGTTGTAGGAGAATTCAGCATAAGGAAGGCAATCCTCCCACTTCATGCCGAAGGAGATCACACAAGCCCTGAGCATATCTTCAAGAATCTGGTTGACACGCTCGACTTGACCGCTAGTTTGAGGATGGAAAGCTGTGCTGAAGCGGATGTTCGTGCCCATGGCCTTCTGAAAAGAATCCCAAAACTTCGAGGTAAAGATGCTGGCACGGTTTGAAGAGATCACTTGTGGAACACCGTACAGAGAGACAATACGAGAGGTGTAGAGTTCCGCCAATTGAGCTGCAGTGATCGACTCTTTAATAGGCAGAAAATGAGCCACTTTGGTGACTTTGTCGATGACAATGAATATAGCATCATTGCCAAACTTGGACTTTGGAAAGCCAGTCATGAAGTCCATTTCAATGTGGTCAAACTTCCATTCTGGAATGGAAAGAGGTTGGAGGAGACCTGCTGGCCTTTGGTGTTCTGCCTTGACTCTTCTGCAGACATCACATTCATTCACGAATTGAGCGATCTCGCGCTTCATTCGAGTCCACCAATAAGCTTGCTTGAGGTCCTGATACATCTTCGTGCTCCCAGGGTGGATGGAGAGGAGAGAATTGTGAGCCTCGTTCATGATCACTTTACGGAGGTCACCTTTGGGTACAACAATACGATCCTCGAAGAAGAGAGTGTCCTTGTCATCAAGGCGGTAGCACTTGTACTTGGACTGACTCTTGGCAATCCCAATCTTCACCTTTTTCACCATAGCATCAAGAAGCTGGGCTTGGCGAATCTGGTCTTCCAAGGTAGGAGAGACTAGAAGGTTGGCGAGGAAAATTTGAGGAACAACTTGCAGATTAAGTTTGCGGAAAGCTTCACAAAGCTCGGGTTGATAAGGCTTGAGAATCAGACTGTTGCAGTAAGCCTTCCTGCTCAAAGCGTCAGCAATCACATTGGCCTTGCCTGGAGTATACTCGATACTCGGATTATACTCTTGAATCATTTCGACCCATCGAGTTTGCTTGAGGTTGAGATTAGGCTGAGTGAAGATGTACTTGAGACTCTTGTGATCAGTGAAAATGTCCACTTTTCTTCCCAATAGAAGATGTCTCCAAGCCAAAAGAGCATGCACAACTGCCGCCAACTCGAGATCGTGAGTGGGGTAGTTCTTCTCATTCGGCTTTAACTGGCAAGATGTATAAGCAACAACTTTCTTCTCTTGCATCAATACTGCGCCAAGATCTTGGAGAGAGGCATCACAAAAGACCTCGTATGGCTTGGATTCATCAGGCGGAGTGAGAACTGGAGCAGTGATCAATTTCTCTTTCAAAGTGTTGAAAGCAATATCACACTCCGGAGACCAAACGTACTTGACGTGCTTCTGGAGAAGATTTGAGAGAGGCTTCGCGATTTTGGAAAAGTTTTCAACGAATCTTCGGCAATAGCTTGCGAGACCGAGAAAACTGCGGAGTTGCTTCACATTCTGAGGAGGTTCCCAATTCACAATTGCAGACACCTTCTCAGGATTCACGGCAATGCCCTTGGCAGAGATGATATGACCAAGATAAAGTACTTCATCGAGCCAAAATTCACACTTGGAGAACTTGCCATAGAACTGATGTTCCCTTAGCTTATCAAGAACCAAACGCAAGTGCTTGGCATGATCTTCCTTGTTCTTGGAGAAAACCACAATGTCGTCGAGATAGACCAAAACGAAGTCATTGGTGTAGGCGTTGAAGATGAAGTTCATCATGCGAGAGAACGTCGGAGGAGAGTTGGCGAGACCAAAAGACATGACAGTGTATTCATATGAACCAAAGCTTGTCCTAAAAGCCATCTTGGGAATATCTTGCTCACGGATTCGAATCTGATGATAACCCATACAGAGATCAAGCTTGGAGAATACTTGTGCACCTTTGAGTTGTTCGAACAGCTCATTGATATTGGGAAGTGGGTATTTGTTCTTGATGGTCTTCTTGTTCACTGGACGGTAATCAACACAAAGTCGGTCCATTCCATCCTTCTTCTTCACAAAGAGAACACCACAACCCCACGGAGAAGAACTAGGCCGGATGAGACCCATTTTCTCTTGAATATCGAGTTGCTTATTCAGCTCCTTCAACTCTTCAGGTCCGAGCTTGTAAGGACACTTGCACACAGGTTCTGTGCCAGGCTCAAGATCAATAACGAATTCAACTGGCCGGTGCGGAGGCATTCCTGGAAGCTCTTCTGGAAAGACGTCTTGATATTCGCAAACGACTGGAATTTGAGAGATAGCATCCAATTCACCCTTCTCATTGGGAGAAAACAGACGAATGGTATTATCCCGAGCGGCAAAGACAATTACATCCTCAGACGAATGAGTCAATTGAATCTGCCTGGCTGCACAATCAAGCTGAGCCTTGTGCTTAGAAAGCCAATCCATTCCGAGAATAAGATCAATATCCGAGTCACCAAGAACCATAGGAGAAGATAGAAACTTGTAGTCTCCCAAGGTGATAGTAACATCCGGAGCAATGGAGTTAGCATGCATGCACTTACCGGGAGAGACAACTGCTAAAGGACTGGGCAAAATTTGCAAAGGCAAACCATGCTTAGATGAAAACGGTCTCGAGATGAAACAATGCGATGCACCCATGTCAAAAAGAACTTTTGCAGGAACATCGTTAATAGGAAGGTTACCCATGATGACATCTGACGAGTCCACTGCCTGAGCTGCATTCATCAAGTTGACCTTGGCATGCTTGGGATTATGCTTGACCATAGTTGTACTTGCCGATCTAATAGGAGGAGTAGGAGGAAGACGCCTCTGGTTGAAACACTTGTTGGCATAGTGACCCTTCTGTTGGCACTTGTTGCATGTGACCTCTGAAAGAGGACGGTGATACGAAGCACTCGATCTTGGAGCTTGAGACGAAGTCTTGTTCTGAAAGCCAGGGTTGGGTGGGTGGGAAGAAACACTGCCACCTTTGCTCTTCTGCTGATACGGCTGACGGAACGGAGGAGGAGGAAGCCAATACTTCTGCTGCTTGGCCACTTGTGTAGAGGAAGAAGAAGTAACATCTCTGACTCGCTTCTTGGAAGCATCACACCTCAACTGAGCAGCCTCTTGCTTCAGTGCCATGTTGTAGAACTCATCGTATCTCAAGGGCTCAAAGAGGACAAGAGCTAGCTGAATTTCTTCTCTGAGACCACCCCTGAACTGATATATCATGCTCTTCTCATCAGGGACGTCCTGCTTAGCAAAGAGGACGAGCTTCTGAAACAACTTGTTGTAGTCATAGACAGACAAAGAGCCTTGCTTCAGATTGCAGAATTCCTCACGCTTGCTTTCAACCACGCTCTGCGGAATATGATGAGCTCGGAAATCTCGACGGAAATCATCCCAAGTGATAACACGTCCACCTCTGGAGTCCTTGTACTGCTGGAACCATTCTGCAGCTTGATCTTTGAGTTGGAAGGAAGCGAACTCGAAGAAGTCCTCAGGCCTGACGTTACTGTACTCGAAATGCTTGCACAGATCCACAAGCCAATCGTCGGCATCGGTTGCCTCAACACAATTGCTGAAAGTCTTTGTCCCGCTAGCAAGGAACTGGTTGAGTGTAGCAAAGTGACTCTGATTGCTGCATTGATTCCCATGGTTGCCTTGATTGCGCTCTTGAAGAATTTGCATGATCAACTGTGTGTTTGCATTGGTTGCGGCCATCATAGCTTGCCATGCCTCCGGAGGAGGTGGAGGTGGTGGCGGATCAGGATTCGGAGTCGTGCGCATTGGAGGAGCCATCCTGAAGAGGTTGACGTCCATTAGCACAATGACAGACAAATATTGAAGCTGAATCCAACGGAATGAAAATTGCAACATATAGTCTTCACATCCGAACAAAATGAACGAATGCATTCCTCTTGAAATGGTCACATATCCATAAATTGAGAAGCCACGTAGAATTAAAGGTAGAGGAATAAATCAACAAGGTACGGATCAAGAACGAATAATCGGTAAGAAATCCCAATCTCAAACCAATATCCGTGGAAGAAGAACTAGAGCTACTAGAATTCCCACCTATGAAACTCCCGAACCTTTCCGGTTATGCAATCAGGTGTTGGGGATACAAGGGAAGCATAATATCTCACCCAAACTAGCAAATCCTACATCCAGCTGTATCCATCCTTCAACACATAACCAAGAAAAACTTCGGAAACCATCTACCTCAACCTTCGAAAAGCATCCGTTATACAAGTTATGGCGATACTCCCGAACTCCCGCCCCAGTACTGGGTGGCGTCGAGGTTATCACACCAACGAACTGCATAAAAGAGATTTTCGATGTCGGCGTACTAGACTCTGGTATTCCAGAACTACAACGATAAAATTATGATGACACCACCTCAGAGCTCAACTCCTCGGGACACTTCCACTAAACCCCTGACAGGAGGCACCAAGACAATGTTCTCACCATAAAACCATCGGAACGATTCCAAGATACCCGCGTGATCCTAAAAATTTTTTTAGTGAAATTTGAGAAGAGAAGAGTCAAAACTCTACGTCAGGATGCCTTACCAGAGCGATGAGGAGACTGGGAAGTAAAAAAGAATTCCTAAACTCTGCGATATATAATTCCTAAATGACTCAAAACATTTTTCTAGACACAACTCGGCCGCTAAAAACGATCAAGCAATGGGGCTCCTAAGGTCGGGGAAGGCTCTGATTACCAACTTGTATTACCCTCGATGCGACTATAGCTCCCACGTGTCGAGGCACGACTTAGAGACATAATCGCATTGAGGCATATGTCGCAAGTTAGGAAATCTTCACAAACATCCCATGTAATATAATAATAAAAGGGGAGATAACATAGTTGGCTTACACTCGCCACGTCAATCAAGTACATAAATAACATTACATCAACCAAACACTCATGGCCCGACTACGGCGCCAAAATAAAAGATAACCCAATAAGCGACACGGTCCCAATCAGCCCCAACTGGGCACCACTACTGATCATCGGGAAAGGAAACATAGTAACGTTGAGAGTCTTCATCGAACTCCCACTTGAGCTCATACGCGTCTGCTGGAACGGAATCATCAGGCCCTACATCTGGTGTAATAGTAATCTGTGAGCCACAGGGACTCAGCAATCTCGCACCCTCGCGATCAAGACTATTTAAGCTTATAGGTAAGGCAAAGTAAATATGAGTGCAGCTGCAGCAAGCGACTAGCAAGATATGGTGGCTAACTTATACGCAGAAGAGAGCGAGAAGAGGAGGCAAAGCGCGAGCGAGAAACTAGAGAGCAACCTGCACAAACATTACTCCAACACCGTGTCCACTTCCCGGACTCCGCCGAGAAGGGGCCATCACGGTAACACACTCAGTTGATTCATTTTAATTAATTAAGGTTCAAGTTATCTACAACCGGACATTAACAAATTCTCATCTGCCCATAACCGCGGGCACGGCTTTCGAAAGTTCAATCCCTGCAGGGGAGTCCCAACTTAGCCCATGACAAGCTCTCATGGTCAACGAAGGAATAGACCTCCTCCTAAGACGTTCCGATCAGACTCGGTATCTCGGTAATTCAAGACACTTCGACAGGTTAAAACAAGACCAGCAACACCGCCCGAATGTGCTGACAAATCCCGACAGGAGCTGCACATATCTCTTTCTCAGGGCACACTCAGATTGTCTTAGGTACGGGTAGGCCAGCCCAGAGTTGCCCCTGGTGGCCACCGGCAGCTGACAGGTGGACCAACACTCAGAGGAGCACTGGCCCGGGGGGGTTAAAATAAGATGACCCTTGAGTCTGCAGAACCCAAGGGAAAGAAAAGGCTAGGTGGCGAATGGTAAAACCAAGGTTGGGCATTGCTGGAAAAGCTTTAATCAAGGCGAACTATCAAGGGGTTCCCATTATAACCCAACCGCGTAAGGAACGCAAAATCCGGAAACATAACACCGATATGACGGAAACTAGGGCGGCAAGAGTGGAACAAAACACTAGGCGAGAGGCCGAGCCTTCCACCCTTTACCAAGTATGTAGATGCATTAAGATAACATGGCAATATAATGATATCCCAACAAGTAAATAAATGTTCCAACAAGGAACGGCCTCCAATCTTCACCTGCAACTAGCAACGCTATAAGAGGGGCTGAACAAAGCGGTAACATAGCCAATCAACGGTTTGCTAGGACAATGGTGGGTTAGAGGTTTGACATGGAAATTTGGGAGGCTTGCAAGCAAGTGGTAGGCATCATAGCATTGGCATAGCAAAAGAGCGAGCAAACTAGCATAGCAAAGATAGTAGTGATTTCGAGGGTATGATCATCTTGCCTCCACAGTTGTCAGAGTTGACTGGATCCTCAAAAGCAAACTCAACGGGCTCCTCGTTAGCAAACTCTTTTCCCGGCTCTACCCAAACAAGATAAACAAGCAACAAGGATACAATCAACCACGTGCAAACTCAAACAACACAATGCAAAGATGATATGCTATGCGGGATGCGATGCGGGATGCAAAATGCAAGATATGACAGGAAATGCATGAACCTAGCCTCAACTTGGAATTCCAAGTGTGCCACTGGAAAGATGAGATTAAATCGCTTGAAAACGATATAAAGAACGCCGGAATCGGAGTTACGGTTTGGAAATGGCAAGCGATTCAAAAATGACACCGGTCTGCGATTTACAGCAAGTAGGCATCTAAATGCAATGAGATGAACATGCTACAGCAACCAAACATGACAAAAAAATACATGTTAGGGATGCACACAAGATGCTTAACAAAAGTCTAGCATTGAGCCACGGCCAATTCATCCATTAACAGGTTCAAACAAGCATGGCAAAAATGCATATGGCAAACAGATCTCAGACTTAGTGAAATTAACACTTGTCTGGAATTTCAGATCAGGTAGCCCTCTTCGGAGCAACAAAACTACATGCTACAGGACCTGAACATGGCAAAGTAAAGCATGGCATGGAGCTACTCAAAGAGCTTAACAAAAGTCCCTTAGTGACCTTGAGCCAAAAGGGATCAGAAAATACAATTGCAATCATGTGAACATAGCAAAAACATAATCAGTTTTCAGACTTAGTGAAAACTGGCACATGCTGAAATATAACTCAAGTAGGCATGTTTACAAGATCGATGCACTCACTACGGTGCAAGTCATGGCAAGACAAGCACACACCCAACAAGAAGGCACAAAATTCAAGCTAGACATGGCAAGAACAATAACATAGCATACACGGATCAACTACAACAACACCGGCAAAATTGCAAACAAGTTGACAATCTGCCCAGATTCACAAAGTGGCAAAAGTAGAGCTCGATTGACTCAAGCTAGGGAGCTCCATAATTGCAAACAAAGACATGGATGGATAGAGCACTACAATATTAACAAAACATCCTTACTGATCATCCTCAAAAGAGGCACGGATCACTAGGAAATAACATGAACATATGGCATCATGAAATAAACAGCTCCAGGACTTGGTGAAATTACAGTCCCTGAAAACAGAATTAGCAAGTGCACCACTTTACAAGCTTGCACAAGTCACCACACACATCCTAAAAATACATGGGTTGCACCTCTGGAAAGATGACAAAACCCTTAACAAAACACATGTAGAGCATCAGGGCATATCATGCACACAATAATCATGGCAAAAATGACAAAAGCCTAAATGGAGTAGCAGATCTGACAATTAACTCAAGTAGCCCTCTTCTAACATCATTTCGGGCATCAAGATGAACTCAAATTAAAATGATGCGATGGAATGAAATGATGTACTCTCTGAGATGAACATTTTGATATGCTATATGCATGAATCGGAGCTACGGATGCAAAGTTACGGAGCTACGAACATGGCAACTTGGATCTGAGAAAACTGGGACTTAGAGAAAATTCAACCTCCGATCTAGGGTTTGACCCGGAGCGGAAATCGAGGCGGGGTCAGGGCACTGTAGCTGGCCGGATCCGTGAGGGAAGCAGCGGCCGGCGGGAGAACGTGGTGGCCGGCTCCGGTGGCCGGCGACCGGATCTGGCCGGGGCGGAGTCGCCGGAGCGACGAGGAGGAGGCGGCGGCCGGTGGAGCAGTCCGGCGGGGTCGGACGGCGGGGCGGCGGTGAGGTGGCGCGGCGAGGAGGTGTCGGCGGCGGTGAAGAACCGCGGCGGTGCGGCGAGCTGGGCGAGGAAGCCGGCGAGGGGCACTGGCGGCGGGACGAGCCGGGCGGTGGGGCGAGGGACTGGGCCGCGGGGGCCCGCGCTGGGCTCGGCGGGCCTCAGCGGCGGCGGCGGCGGCGGCAAAGCGGTCCTGCAAGGACACGTGGCGACTGTTGGCTGGTGCGGGCGGCGGAGCGGACGCGTCCGGTCCGTCCGGACGTGTCCGGCGGCGGCGGAGGAGAAACATCTAGGGTTAGGGGGGAGGAGACCCGGGATTTCGTGGAGGGATCTATTTATAGGCATAGAGGGAGCTAGGAGAGTCCAAATGAGGTGCGGTTTTCGGCCACGCGATCGTGATCGAACGCTCTAGATGATGGAGCAGAGTTTGGTGGGTTTTTGGGCCAAATTGGAGGGGTGTTGGGCTGCAACACACACGAGGCCTTTTTGGTCCCTCGGTTAACCGTTGGAGTATCAAACGAAGTCCAAATGGTACGAAACTTGACAGGCGGTCTACCGGTAGTAAACCAAGGCCGCTTGGCAAGTCTCGGTCCAATCCGGAAATGTTTAATCCCCACACATGAAAGAAAGCTAGAAATGGCCACCGGAGGAGAACGAAGCGCCGGAATGCAAAACGGACAACGGGGAAAATGCTCGAATGCATGAGATGAACACGTATGCAAATGCAATGCTCATGATGACATGATATGAGATGCATGACAACGATAACAACACACGGAGACAAAAACCCAAACCCGAGGAAATAAATATAACTTAACGCCGGAAACGGCAAGAGTTGGAGTACAAATTGGGAAAGTTATATCCGGGGTGTTACAACACTCCACCACTATGAAAGGATCTCGTCCCGAGATCTAGGACTGAAAGAACGCCGGGTACTTAGAACGGAGGTGATCCTCGCGTTCCCAGGTAGCTTCACGGTCGGAATGGTGTGACCACTTGACTTTGAGAAATTTGATTGACTTGTTGCGAGTCTTGCATTCAGTCTCTTCAAGAATATCAACTGGGTGCTCACGATAAGAGAGATCTTCTTGGAGCTCAATGTCCTCGAAGTTGACGGTGCGGTCAGGAGTCTTGAAGCACTTTCGAAGCTGAGAGACATGGAACATGTCATGAACATTTGCAAAGTTTGAAGGAAGCTCGAGTTGATAGGCGAGGTCGCCTCTCTTGCTGACAATCTTGAAAGGTCCCACGTATCTGGGGGCAAGCTTCCCTTTGATACCGAAGCGACGAGTACCTTTCATAGGAGAGACGCGGAGGTAAACATGATCTCCAGTCTCGAAAGCCAAATCACGGTGCATATTATCATAGTAGCTCTTCTGACGGGATTGGGCTGCTTTGAGGTTATCTCGAATGACTTTGCACATTTCTTCTGCCTCTGTGATTAAGTCATTACCCAACAGATGACGTTCACCGGTTTCGGACTAGTTGAGAGGGGTACGGCACTTCCTGCCATACAGAATTTCAAATGGGGCCTTGCCCGAACTTGCTTGAAAACTGTTGTTGTAGGAGAATTCAGCATAAGGAAGGCAATCCTCCCACTTCATGCCGAAGGAGATCACACAAGCCCTGAGCATATCTTCAAGAATCTGGTTGACACGCTCGACTTGACCGCTAGTTTGAGGATGGAAAGCTGTGCTGAAGCGGATGTTCGTGCCCATGGCCTTCTGAAAAGAATCCCAAAACTTCGAGGTAAAGATGCTGGCACGGTCTGAAGAGATCACTTGTGGAACACCGTACAGAGAGACAATACGAGAGGTGTAGAGTTCCGCCAATTGAGCTGCAGTGATCGACTCTTTAATAGGCAGAAAATGAGCCACTTTGGTGACTTTGTCGATGACAATGAATATAGCATCATTGCCAAACTTGGACTTTGGAAAGCCAGTCATGAAGTCCATTTCAATGTGGTCAAACTTCCATTCTGGAATGGAAAGAGGTTGGAGGAGACCTGCTGGCCTTTGGTGTTCTGCCTTGACTCTTCTGCAGACATCACATTCATTCACGAATTGAGCGATCTCGCGCTTCATTCGAGTCCACCAATAAGCTTGCTTGAGGTCCTGATACATCTTCGTGCTCCCAGGGTGGATGGAGAGGAGAGAATTGTGAGCCTCGTTCATGATCACTTTAAAAGCTTGCACAAGTCACCACACACATCCTAAAAATACATGGGTTGCACCTCTGGAAAGATGACAAAAGCCTTAACAAAACACATGTAGAGCATCAAGGCATATCATGCACACAATAATCATGGCAAAAATGACAAAAGCCTAAATGGAGTAGCAGATCTGACAATTAACTCAAGTAGCCCTCTTCTAACAGCATTTCGGGCATCAAGATGAACTCAAATGAAAATGATGCAATGGAATGAAATGATGTACTCTTTGAGATGAACATTTTGATATGCTATATGCATGAATCGGAGTTACGGATGCAAAGTTACGGAGCTACGAACATGGCAACTTAGATCTGAGAAAACTGGGACTTCGAGAAAATTCAACCTCCGATCTAGGGTTTGACCCGGCGCGGAAATCGAGGCGGGGTCGGGCACTGTAGCTGGCCGGATCCGTCGGGGAAGCAGCGGCCGGCGGGAGAACGTGGTGGCCAGCTCCGGTGGCCGGCGACTAGATCTGGCCGGGGCGGAGTCGCCGGAGCGACGAGGAGGAGGCGGCGGCCGGTGGAGCAGTCCGGCGGGGTCGGACGGCGAGGCGGTGGTGAGGTGGCACGGCGAGGAGGTGTCGGTGGCGGCGAAGATCCGCGGCGGCGCGGCGAGCTGGGCGAGGAAGCCGGCGAGGGGCGCTCGCGGCGGGACGAGCCGGGCGGCGGGCGAGGGACTGGGCCGTGGGGGCCCACGCTAGGCTCGGCGGGCCTCATCGGCGGCTGCGGCGAAGCGGTCCCGCAAGGACACATGGCGACTGTTGGCTGGTGCGGGCGGCGGAGCGGACGCGTCCGGTCCGTCCGGACGTGTCCGGCGGCGGCGGAGGAGAAATATCTAGGGTTAGGGGGGAGGAGACCCGGGATTTCATGGAGGGATCTATTTATAGGCATAGAGGGTGCTAGGAGAGTCCAAATGAGGTGCGGTTTTCGGCCACGCAATCATGATCGAACGCTCTAGATGATGGAGCAGAGTTTCGTGGGTTTTTGGGCCAAATTGGAGGGGTGTTGGGCTGCAACACACACGAGGCCTTTTTGGTCCCTCGGTTAACCGTTGGAGTATCAAACGAAGTCCAAATGGTACGAAACTTGACAGGCGGTCTACCGGTAGTAAACCAAGGCCGCTTGGCAAGTCTCGGTCCAATCCGGAAATGTTTAATCCCCACACACGAAAGAAAGCTAGAAATGGCCACCAGAGGAGAACGAAGCGCCGGAATGCAAAACGGACAACGGGGAAAATGCTCGAATGCATGAGATGAACACGTATGCAAATGCAATGCACATGATGACATGATATGAGATGCATGACAATGATAACAACACACAGAGACAAAAACCCGAACCCGAGGAAATAAATATAACTTAACGCCGGAAACGGCACGAGTTGAAGTACAAATTGGGAAAGTTATATCCGGGTTGTTACATGGAGCTCCGCCGGAAGAGGGCTGTCATCACGGAGGGCTTCTACATCATCATAGCCTCTCCGATGAAGTGTGAGTAGTTTACCTCAGACCTTCGGGTCCATAGTTAGTAGCTAGATGGCTTATTCTCTCTCTTTGAATCTCAATACAAAGTTCTCCCCCTCTCTTATGGAGATCTATTCGATGTAATCTTCTTTTTGTGGTGTGTTTGTTGAGACCGATGAATTGTGGGTTTATGATCAAGTCTATCTATGAATAATATTTGAATCTTCTCTGAATTCTTTTATGTATGATTGGTTATCTTTGCAAGTCTCTTCCAATTATCCGTTTGGTTTGGCCAACTAGATTGGTAGTTCTTGCCATGGGAGAAGTGCTTAGCTTTGGGTTCAATCTTGCGGTGTCCTTTCCCAGTGACAAAAGGGGCAACAAGGCACGTATTGCATCATTTCCATCGAGGATAACAAGATGGGGTTTATTTCATATTGCATGAATTTATCTCTCTACATCATGTCATCTTGCTTAAGGCGTTACTCTGTTTTTAACTTAATACTCTAGATGCATGTTGGATAGTGGTCGATGAGTGGAGTAATAGTAGTAGATGTAGAATCGTTTCGATCTACTTATCACGGACGGGATGCCTATATACATGATCATGCCTAGATATTCTCATAACTATGCTCAATTTTGTCAATTGCTCAACAATAATTTGTTCACCCATCGTAGAATACTTATGCTCTTGAGAGAAGCCACTAGTGAAACCTATGGCCCCCGGGTCTATACTCATCATATCAATCTCTAGCACTTTAATCTTGCTTTGCTTTTTTACTTTGCCTTTACTTTTTACTTTGCATCTTTATACCAAAAATACCAAAAATATTATATCTATTAGTTATCACTCTCATAAGTGACCATGAAGGGATTGACAACCCCTAATCGCGTTGGTTGCGAGTAGCTATCGTTTTGTGCAGGTACGAGGGACTTGAGCGTGGCCTCCTACTGGATTGATACCTTGGTTCTCAAAAACTAAGGAAAATACTTACGCTACTCTGCTGCAT
Source organism: Triticum dicoccoides (assembly GCF_002162155.2). NCBI lineage: Eukaryota > Viridiplantae > Streptophyta > Magnoliopsida > Poales > Poaceae > Triticum > Triticum dicoccoides. The sequence goes on from NC_041380.1 coordinate 514,924,623, forward strand.
CATCCCTTCCTCTTCGGGGAAAACCAACGCAAGCTCAAGACGTAGCAAGAAGGATTTCTAGCGCCATTGCCAGGGAGGTTCGCGCAAGTCAAGATTTGACTCCCGACAACAAGCCATTTCTGGCGCCGTTGTCGGGGAGTCTACGCAAAAAGTCATCATACCAAGTACCCATCACAATCCCTATCTCTCGCATTACATTATTTGCCATTTGCCTCTTGTTTTCCTCTCCCCCCACTTCACCCTTGCCGTTTTATTCACCCTCTCTCTCTATCCTCCCTCTCTATTTGCCTCTTTTGCCCGCTTGCTTTTTGTTTGCTTGTGTGTTAGATTGCTTTTTTGTCGCGATGGCTCAAGATACTACCAAATTGTGTGACTTCACCAATACCAATAATAATGATTTCTTAGCACTCCGATTGCTCCTCTTACCGATGCTGAATCTTGTGAAATTAATACTGCTTCATTGAATCTTGTTATGAAAGATCAATTCACTGGCCTTCCTAGTGAAGATGTCGCTACTCATCTGAATAGCTTCGTTGATTTATGTGATATGCAAAAGAAAAAAGATGTTGATAATGATGTTGTTAAATTGAAGCTATTTCCTTTTTCGCTTAGAGATCATGCTAAAGCTTGGTTTTCGTCTTTGCCTAAGAATAGTATTGATTCTTGGAACAAGTGCAAAGATGCTTTTATCTCTAAGTATTTTCCTCCCGCTAAGATCATATCTCTTAGAAACGATATTATGAATTTTAAGCAACTTGATCATGAACATGTTGCACAAGCTTGGGAGAGAATGAAATTAATGATACGTAATTGCCCTACTCATGGTTTGAATTTGTGGATGATTATACAAAAAATTTATGCCGGATTGGATTTTGCTTCTAGAAATCTTTTAAATTCGGCCGCGGGAGGCACTTTTATGGAAATCACTTTAGGAGATGCTACTAAACTCCTAGATAATATTATGGTTAATTATTCTCAATGGCATACTGAAAGATCTTCTAATAAAAAAGTGCATGTGATAGAAGAAATCAATGTGTTGAGTGGAATGATGGATGAACTTATGAAATTATTTGCTACTAAGAGTGTTTCTTCTGATCCTAATGATATGCCTTTGTCTACTTTGATTGAGAATAACAATGAATCTATGGATGTGAATTATGTTGGTAGGAATAATTTTGGTAACAACACTTATAGAGGGAATTTTAATCCTAGGCCATATCCTAGTAATCCTTCTAATAATTTTGGGAATTCCTACAACAACTCTTATGGAAATTATAATAAGATGCCCTATGAATTTGAGAATAGTGTTAAAGTGTTTATGAATTCACAAAAGAATTTTAATGCTTTACTTGAAGAGAAATTGCTTAAAGTTGATGATTTGGCTAGAAACGTTGATAGAATTTCTCTTGAGATTGATTCTTTAAAGATTAGATCTATTCCTCCTAAGCATGATATCAATGAGTCTCTCAAAGCCATGAGAATTTCCATTGATGAGTGCAAGGAAAGAACCGCTAGGATGCGTGCTTCCAAAGATGCCTTTATTAAAGCGTGTTCTTCCAATTCCTATGAAAATCAAGATGAAGATCTAAAAGTTATTGATGTGTCCCCTATTAAATCTTTGTTTGGCAATATGAATCTTGATGAAACTGAATATGATCTTCCTTTACCTAGAAGGCGTTCTAAAAATTCGGAGTATTTAGATCTTAATGATGAAATTGATGAAAGTGGGATTGAAAGAAATAAAAATCTAGATGTTGCTAAACCCACTATATTGGATTTCAAGTAATTTAATTATGAAAGTTGCTCTTTAATTGATTGTATTTCCTTGTTGCAATCCGTGCTAAATTCACCACATGCTTATAGTCAAAATAAAGCCTTCACCGAACATATTGTTGATGCCTTGATGCAATCTTATGAAGAAAAACTTGAGTTGAAAGTTTCTATCCCTAGAAAACTCTATGATGAGTGGGAACCAACTATTAAAATTAAAATTAAATATCATGAGTTTTATGCTTTGTGTGATTTGGGTGCTAGTGTCTCTACTATTCCCAAGACTTTGTGTGATTTACTTGATTTCCGCGATTTTGATGATTGCTCTCTAAACTTGCATCTTGAGGATTCCACTATTAAGAAACCTATGGGAAGGATTAATGATGTTCTTATTGTTGAAAATAGGAATTATGTGCCCGTAGATTTCATTGTTCTTGATATAGATTGCAATCCTTCTTGCCCTATTATTCTTGGTAGACCTTTCCTTAGAACGGTTGGTGCGATTATTGATATGAAGGAAGGGAATATTAGATTTCAATTTCCATTAAAAAAGGGCATGGAACACTTTCCAAGAAATAAAATAAAATTACCATATGAAACTATCATGAGATCCACTTATGGATTGCCTACCAAAGATGGCAATACTTAGATCTATCCTCGCTTTTATGCCTAGCTAGGGGCGTTAAACGATAGCGCTTGTTGGGAGGAAACCCAATTTTATTTTTATTCCTTTATTTTTGCTCCTGCTTAGTAATAAATAAATTATTTATCCTCTTTTTTGTTTGTGTTTTTTGTGTTTAATTAGTGTTTGTGCCAAGTAGAACCATTGGGAAGACTTGGGGAAAGTCTTGTTGAACTTGCTGTAAAAAACAGAAACTTTAGTGCTCACGAGAACTGCTGTTATTTTTATTTGAAGAGCGCTATTTAGTTAATTCTTTTTGAATATGATTAACAGATAAATTCCTCACGTCCAGAAATTTATTTTATAATTTTTGGGGTTCCAGATCTTGCGCTAGCTACAGATTACTACAGACTGTTCTGTTTTTGACAGATTCTGTTTTTCATGTGTTGTTTGCTTATTTTGATGAATCTATGGCAAGTAAAATAGTTTATAATCCATAGAGAAGTTGGAATACAGTATGTTTAACACCAATATAAATAAATAAGGAGTTCATTACAGTACCTTGAAGTGGTCTTTTGTTTTATTTCGCTAACGGAGCTCACGGGTTTTCTATTTTGAGTTTTGTGTTGTGAAGTTTTCAAGTTTTGGGTGAATTCTTTTGATGGATTATGGAACAAGGAGTGGCAAGAGCCTAAGCTTGGGGATGCCCATGGAACCCCCAAGATAATCCAAGGACACCAAAAATTCAAAGCTTGGGGATGCCCCGGGAGGCATCCCCTCTTTCGTCCACTTCTATCGGTAATTTACTTGGAGCTATATTTTTATTCACCAACATGATATGTGTTTTGCTTGGAGCGTCTTGTATTATTTGTGTCTTTGTGTCTTAGTATGCCACAATCATCCTTGCTGCACACATATTTTGAGAGAGCCATACATGAATTAAAATTTGATAGAATACTCTATGTGCTTCACTTATATCTTTTGAGCTAAGTAGTTTTGCTCTATGTGCTTCACTTATATCTTTTGAGCTAAGTAGTTTTGCTCTATGTGCTTCACTTATATCTTTTGAGCGTCATAATTTTGCTCTATGTGCTTCACTTAGATCTTTTAGAGCACGGTGGTGGATTTGTTTTAAAGAAACTATTGATCTCTCATGCCTCACTTAAATTATTTTGAGAGTCTCGTAATAGCATGGTAATTTGCTTAATAATAATATGCTTGGTATTCAAGATTTGTGAAACTTTCTTTTGAGTGTGCTGAATACTAAGAAAAGATTGAAACATGATAATTGTTTTGAGATATGGAGGTGATAATATTTAAGTCATGCTAGTTGAGTAGTTGTGAATTTAAAGAATACTTGTGTTAAAGCTTGTGATTCCCGTAGCATGCACGTATGGTGAACCGTTATGTGATGAAGTTGGAGCATGATTTATTTATTGATTGTCTTCCTTATGAGTGGCGGCCGGGAATGAGCGATGGTCTTTTCCTACCAATCTATCCCCCTAGGATCATGCGCGTAATACTTTGCTTTGATAACTTCTAGATTTTTGCAATAAGTATATGAGTTCTTTATGACTAATGTTGAGTCCATGGATTATACGCACTCTCACCCTTCCACCTTTGCTAGCCTCTCTAATGCCGCACACCTTTCGCCGGTATCATACACCTACCATATACCTTCCTCAAAACAGCCACCATACCTACCTATTATGGCATTTCCATAGCCATTCCGAGATATATTGCCATGCAACTTTCCACCGTTCCGTTCATGACACATTCCATCATTGTCATATTGCATATCCCGATACAATGCCGGATGCATTCATATAGAGTCATATTTTGTTCTAAGTATCGAGTTGTAATTGTTGAGTTGTATGAAAAATAAAAGTGTGATGATCATCATTATTAGAGCATTGTCCCAAGTGAGGAAAGGATGATGGAGACTATGGTTCCCCCATAAGTCGGGATGCGACTCCGGACGAAAAATAAATAAAAGAGGCCAAAGAAGCCCAAATAAAAAGAGGCCATAAAATAAAATAAAGAGAAAAGGCCCAAATAAAAAATATAAAAAATGAGAGAAAAATAGAGAAGGGACAATGTTACTATCCTTTTACCACACTTGTGCTTCAAAGTAGCACCATGATCTTCATAGTAGAGAGTCTCTCATGTTATCACTTTCATATACTAGTGGGAATTTTACATTATAGAACTTGGCATGTATATTCCAATGATGGGCTTCCTCAAATTGCCCTAGGTCTTCATGAGCAAGCAAGTTGGATGCACACCCACTTAGTTTCTTTTTGAGCTTTCATATACTTATAGCTCTAGTGCATCCGTTGCATGGCAATCCCTACTCACTCACATTGATATCTATTGATGGGCATCTCCATAGCCCGTTGATACGCCTAGTTGATGTGAGACTATCTTCCCCTCCTTTTGTCTTCTCCACAACCACCATTCTATTCCACCTATAGTGCTATATCCATGGCTCACGCTCATGTATTGCGTGAAGATTGAAAATGTTTTAAATACTTTGTGTGGTGAAGATAGAGCATAGCCAGACTATATGATTTTGTAGGGATAACTTTCTTTGGCCATGTTATTTTGAGAAGACATAATTGCTTTGTTAGTATGCTTGAAGTATTATTATTCTTATGTCAATATGAACTTTTGTCTTGAATCTTCCGAATCTGAATATTCATATCACAATTAAGAAGATTTGCATTGAAATTATGCCAAGTAGCCCTCCGCATCAAAAAATCTCTTTTTATCACAAGCAGGAATTAAGCTTGGGGATGCCTGATACGTCTCCAACGTATCTATAATTTTTGATTGCTCCATGCTATATTATCTACTATTTTGGACTATATTGGGTTTTATTTTCCACTTTTATATTATTTTTGGGACTAACCTATTAACTGGAGGCCCAGCACAGAACTGCTGTTTTTTGCCTATTTCAGTGTTTCGGAGAAACAGAATATCAAACGGAGTCCAAACGGAATAAAATCTTCGGGAACATGATTTTCTCACCGAACGTGATCCAGGAGACTTGGACCATACTCCAAGGAGTCAAAGAGGAGGTCACGAGGGTGGGGGCGCCCCCCCCCTAGGGCGCGCCCCCTGCCACGAGGGCCCCTCGGTGCTCCACTGACGTATTCCTTCCTCCTATATATACCTACATACCCCCAAACGATCAGAACAGGAGCCAAAAACCTAATTCCACTGCCGCAACTTTCTGTATCCACGATATCTCATCTTGGGCCCTGTTCCGGAGCTCCGCCGGAAGAGGGCTGTCATCACGGAGGGCTTCTACATCATCATCGCCTCTCCGATGAAGTGTGAGTAGTTTACCTCAGACCTTCGGGTCCATAGTTAGTAGCTAGATGGCTTCTTCTCTCTCTTTGAATCTCAATACAAAGTTCTCCCCCTCTCTTGTGGAGATCTATTCAATATAATCTTCTTTTTGCGGTGTGTTTGTTGAGACCGATGAATTGTGGGTTTATGATCAAGTCTATCAATGAATAATATTTGAATCTTCTCTAAATTCTTTTGTGTATGATTGGGTATCTTTGCAAGTCTCTTCAAATTATACGTTTGGTTTGGCCAACTAGATTGGTAGTTCTTGCCATGGGAGAACTGCTTAGCTTTGGGTTCGATCTTGCAGTGTCCTTTCCCAGTGATAGAAGGGGCAGCAAGGCACGTATTGCATCGTTGCCATCGAGGATAACAAGATGGGGTTTATTTCATATTGCATGAATTTATCTCTCTACATCATGTCATCTTGCTTAAGGCGTTACTCTGTTTTTAACTTAATACTCTAGATGCATGCTGGATAGCGGTCGATGAGTGGAGTAATAGTAGTAGATGCAGAATCGTTTCGATCTACTTGTCACAGACGTGATGCCTATATACATGATCATGCCTAGATATTCTCATAACTATGCTCAATTCTGTCAATTGCTCAACAGCAATTTGTTCACCCACCGTAGAATACTTATGCTCTTGAGAGAAGCCACTAGTGAAACCTATGGCCCCCGGGTCTATTCTCATCATATCAATCTCCATCACTTTAATCTTGCTTTGCTTTTTTACTTTGCCTTTACTTTTTACTTTGCATCTTTATACCAAAAATACCAAAAATATTATATCTATCAGTTCTCACTCTCGTAAGTGACCGTGAAGGGATTGAAAACCCCTAATCGCGTTGGTTGCGAGTAGCTATCGTTTTGTGCAGGTATGAGGGACTTGAGCGTGGCCTCCTACTGGATTGATGCCTTGGTTCTCAAAAACTGAGGGAAATACTTACGCTACTCTGCTGCATCATCCCTTCCTCTTCGGGGAAAACCAACGCAAGCTCAAGAGCAGTCTCTCTCCCTATCAGGAGAACCTTGGCCGAACTATGTCCGGCTAGAATGGGATGCGGACGATGAAGAAATTCGATGCCCACCCACCACCCACTTAGTAGCCACTGTCGATGACTTAACCGACATGCTCGACTTTGACTCCGAAGACATCAACGGTATGGACGATGATGCAGGAGACGAACCGGAACCACCGCCCACAGGGCGCTAGACCGCTACTTCATCACATGATGTATACATGGTGGACACCCGCAACGAAGCCAATGGCAACGAGAAAGCGGAGGATGAGCCCTCCAAGAAGCAACCCAAGCATCAACGTCAGCGGTGCCGCTCTAAGTCCCACCATAGCAAAAACAGCAAAAATAATAGTCCACGCGACTCTTGAAGAGACGACAACTGCACCACCCCGGTGGCAGAAAATGATCAAGATGCAAACTGCAAACATAGTACGGATCCGATGTCCGAACACGATGACGCCGAAGATAAGCCTCATCAATCCTTGTCTAGGGAAGAAAACAGTTCGGACGAAGATGCACCCATCATCCCGGAAAGACACTTGGAGCAAGAAAACCTCCGCAGAAGGCTTACTGCCACAGCGAGAAGCCTGAAGAAACAGAAGCAAAGGCTCAAGGTTGCACAAGATACGCTCAACAACAAGTGGAACAAAGTAACAAAGTATGGTAGAAGCTACCACCCAAATAGCTATCCAAAGCGCAAGCTATTACCGGAATTTGACGATGAGGCCTTAGAGCCCATACAACCGATAAGTGATACGGCCAACCAGCCGGATCCACCACCCTGTGAACGCGATAGAGCGGCTAACAAAGTCACGCATAAGTCAACACACGTTCTACGTGAGAACTTGCGTCAAAAATCTGGCGCGACCAGATCTATCTATGGATCTAGGAAGCGCGATACGGTACACAACCAACACCGAATACTACAAACGTCCGAACACTATGGCGCATCCCAATACAGGGGTGCCGCACACCCACTATGTTTCACTGATGAGGTGCTGGATCACGAATTCCCAGAGGGATTCAAACCGGTGAACATAGAGGCGTACGACGGAACCACAGACCCTAGAGTCTGGATAGGACTTCATCCGCCATATTCATATGGCTCGTGGAGACGATCTCCATGCCATTAAATACTTGCCCCTTAAGCTTAAAGGGCCAGCTAGGCATTGGCTAAAAAGCCTCCCCGAAAACTCAATTCGAAGTTGGGAGGAGCTCGAGGACGCTTTCCGGGCCAATTTTCAAGGGACTAATGTCCGACCTCCAGATGCAGACGATTTAAGTCACATAATCCAACAGTCCGGAGAGTCTGCCCGAAAGCTTTGGAACAGGTTCCTCACCAAGAAGAACCAAATAGTCGACTGTCCGGACGCCGAAGCCTTAGCAGCTTTTAAACACAGCGTCTGAGATGAATGGCTCGCCAGACACCTCGGTCAAGAAAAACTGAGAACAATGGCAGCCCTAACAAGCCTCATGACCCGCTTTTGTGCGGGCGAGGATATCTGGTTGGCCTGTAGCAGCACCAGCGACCCAAGCACATCCGAAGTAAGGGATGGCAATGGTAAACCATGACGCAACAAAAACAAGCGTCGAAGTAAAGAAGGTAGCCCAGATAACATGGCGGTAAACGCTAGATTCAGGGGCTCCCAACCAGGTCAGCGGAAAAAGCCTTTAAAGGCAGCAGAGAAGGACAATCTGGCCTAAACAAAATTCTTGACAAACTCTGTCAGATTCACGGCACCCCAGACAAACCTGCAAATCATAACCACAGAGAATGTTGGGTCTTCAAGCAGGCCGGTAAGCTAAACGCCGAACATAAAGGGGAAGAGACACCAAGCGAAGACGAGGATGAACCTCGCCAGCAAAGCATCAGAAAAAGTTCCCACCAGAGGTTAAAACAGTAAACGTGATCCATGTGACAAAGAGGAGAAGCAATCACGCACTCCGATGCACACGCGCCATAGAGCCCGTCACCCCTAGGTCCAACCCCTGGTTGGCCTGCCCGATCACTTTTGATCATAGGGATCACGATACACATATCCGGCATGAAGGACTGACGACCTTGGTGTTAGACCCAATAATAAATGGGTACCATTTCACAAGGGTCCTCATGGACGGCGGCAGTGATCTCAATCTGATATATCAGGACACAGTTCGCAAAATGGGGATAGACCTGACACAAATAAGCCACAGTAATACTACCTTCAAGGGAGTAATACCAGGCCAAGAGGCCCGCTGCACGGAATTGCCAAGAGGCCCGCTGCAGGTTAAAATCGTGCTACACCCGTCCAGGACACGGCACAATGGAGACATAGGCGTAGACATGCAGCAGGGACCGCCCAAAGGTTTCTTTTTAGATTAAGGCCCTGCGTAAACCTTTTTACTGTCTCTTGTTGCTCACATCCTCCGGATACTCCACACAACCGAGAAGGATGCCGGCGTTATTGGCATGTGGCCACGCCAGGATTTTGCACGTACCTGGACACATGGGGTTTCTTATAAAGGGCATTGTTTAGCCCGGTATATGTTATAAAGACCAAACACCTTAGGGAGTGTTCGGCGTCACGAGTTTGGCCCTATATGCATCAGCTCTGAATCATGTCTTTGGTCAAATGTTGGGTTTGCCCGGCTCCCACGTTTTGGTACCTTATGTTCCGTTACATCGGCTAAGGTAGCACTGGGAGAACTACTGCGATTGTGCCCTGGTTCATCCGGATGAGCACCTCAGTAGAGAAAGCCAAAAACTGATTGTCATGATATAGCTGAGACTATCCAACCACTCGATGACTAATCGGAATCTTCGGGATTCCTCCGCATTAACGAAGGACCGTTTCCCGGTCATGTACGTATGCGCACCGTATTCGGACGAGCGTAGAAGTACCAGGGGCTATATAGTAGCCCCCCTGTCAAACTCCTATGCCTAAGTGAAAGAGTTAAAGCAATATAGTCTGATTGCCTCGTTCACTATGCTATCACCTCCTTAACGGACCAAGACGTTGGATCAAGTGTGGATATGCATCTTTTGCGAACACCCCGCATTATATGCGTGGGGGCGGAAGCCGACGACTGCAAACTTTCAGGTTATATACATATATACATAAACGTCCGCACAGGAGGCATCATAGTACTTTCGAGCAAAAGTATAAATACAGCCTTGATTAATTCAGAAAAACATTGTTTGTACAATGGGACTACATGTCACTGGAAAATAATATTCTTCGAGCACTGAGCCTCTATCGAACGAGCGCCTTCAAGGACTTCTTCAAAGTAGTGCTCGGCAGCCACTCGGCCTATGGCCGAACCCTGTGCGGAAACAGTGGTGGCCTCCATCTCCGCCCAGTATGTTTTGACACGGACAAGGGCCATCCGCGCACCTTCTATGCACACTGATATCTTTACAACATCGATGCGTGGCACAACTTCAAGGAATTGTTGCACTAAGCTAAGGTAGCTACTCGGCCTTGGCCCTCCCGGCCACAGGTGATCCACAACAGACCTCATGACAAGTCCAGATAACCTATGGAGCTCGGCCCAACCGGTCAATGGCTCATTCAGCAGTAGCTGACGGACTGGAGCATGAAACTGTGACCAGAACAGCTTTTCCACTTCGGGACCTTTCTAATCCTTGAAGTACTCGGCTGCATTAGCAGCACTTGCAGCCAAATCCATGTACGCGTCCGCAGAACTCCATAGCCGGTCCAGAGGAGCATACTTCAGATCTCCGAACTTAGTCCGCAACAAGAAGGGCTTCTCAGACACGATATCTGCAGCTTGATTCAGCTCCTCCTTCGTCGCTCTAATTTTGGAGAGGGCTTCCTTGGCAGCCACCCGGGCCTTCTCCAGGTCCGTCGCCTTCACCCGGTTTTCTTCTTCAAGAAGCCGGTAATGGTCAGCAGCATATTTTAACTCTACAGCCATCTTGGCTATTTTTTCCTTGATCTCGCAATGCGCAGCCTGTTCGGCCCTTAACTCTTCGGTCGCCTGTAAAGAGGCCGCATTGCTACTCCTTGCTTGCTCCTTGTCTCGGGCAAGCTCTGCCCGAAGGGTCTCCATGGTGGCAGCTCCATCTGAAGTCACAACATATTAAAGATACTGGCATCATGCTGCTCTTATTATGTGACGATCACTAGAAAAATCACTCACCCTGTGCCTCGTCAAGCCGCTTGTTGACAAGCGCGATGTCGGCATCTGCCGCATCTAGTTGCCGCTTTAGTTCAGCAAACCCATCAGTCCGGCTAGCCGCCGAAGCTTCAACCACCTGCACATAAAGGCGGTCTGGTTATTACCTAGGACTATGATCCTCTGTTTGCCGCCGTTCTCGATGACAACTAGAGTCTCAGGGGCTACTATCTGCATGGGCATACCTAACGTATGCGGTACTGTTAAAGGCATATATTATTCCACGTACCTCGAAGCCTCTCAGCAGACTCATAAAAGCTTCGTGCAAACCTCTTTCAGCGGATGAAATCCTTTCAATTACCGTACCCATTAGCGTACGATGCGCTTCTGAGACGATAGCTTGCCCTAGAAGATCCTTCAGCGTGTCCGACCGCACACAGCACAGACCCTTGCTATGCTCTTCTCAGGAGCTGGATACTGGGGATGCCGGGCAGCCAAAGGGTTATCCTCTGGCAATATTGGATCCGGAGATACCCTCCGCGACGACACTTCAAGGTCGCCCGCTTCTTGAGCTGGGGAGTCCAGGGAAGGCGTTTCGCTCTCCATCATCTCCGGAAGATCCCCCGAAGATGAACTCTGTCGAGAAGGGCTGCGATGCGGACTACAATTTACAAGCATCGGCTATTGTCTTTGGAAGTAAGGTAGGATATCTTCACTATTAAGTACTTTTTGATTACTTACCGCTCGGTAGAGGGCTGATCCCCGCACGGACATTGTGAGGCAAGAACACCCTCCGAGGCAGGACCCTCTAGCGGAGATTTCTTCTCCCGTTTGGAAACCTTAGTTTCCGGATCTTCAAAGGTAGTCCTCTTCCTTCCCCGGGGAGAGAGAATGTCAGATTCTTCCCCTTGGTTATCCTCCCTCGCGGAGACGCTCATTCCCTCCATTGGAATAGGTAGCGCTGGAGGCCCGCTTTCGCCCTCTTTATTCCCCCCTTCATCTTCCTTTGAGGGAACTAGACAAGGTGCTGGCTCGAGCATCTTTTCCAGCACCGGATTGTCCAAGCCTTCAGGAAGGGGGGCCGAACACCGGATCATCTTCGCCTTTGTTATCCAGTCCTGGTCAAAGAGCGATTCTTCAGAATGATGTCATGATAAATAAAAGGATAGTGTGTTCGGCCAGGGGATTACTTACTTGGGCAGTGGGGCGGTTGCAGCTCAGGCCCACGTCCTCGGTAGTGTCCGGACACTCTATTTGGGGTCCGAAGAACGATTTGTACATCTCCTCGTGCGTCATGCCGAGGAAATGCTGAATAGTGCGCGGTCCTTCCGGGTTGAATTCCCACATGCGAAGGGGCCGGCGTTTGCAAGGCTGGACTTGACGAACCAACATAACTTGCATTACCATAACCAGACTAAAATCTCCCTCGAAGAGATCTCGGATACGGCTCTGCAGTATTGGCACGTCCTTGGATGGACCCTAGCTCAGCCCCCTGCTGATCCATGACATCAGTTGTGGTGGGGGGCCCAAGCGAAACGTGGGGGCAGCTGCCCATTTGGCACTTCGGGGAGCTGTGACGTAAAACCACTCCCGTTGCCACAATCCGGACACCTCTAGAAAGGAACCCTTTGGCCATGGAGCGTCACAATTTTGCTTATTAGAGCACCTCCGCACGCTACGTACTGCCCCTCGACCATCTTCGGCCTCACATCGATGGTCTTGAGCCACAGGCCGAAGTGAGGGGTAATGTGGAGGAAGGCCTCACATACGACAATAAATGACGAGATGTGAAGAAGGGAATCCGGGGCCAGATCGTGAAAATCCAGCCCATAATAGAACATAAGTCCCCTAACGAAGGGATCCAGAGCGAGGCCTAGCCCTCGGAGGAAGTGGGAGACGAACACAATGCTCTCGTTGGGTTCGGGAGTAGGGACGACCTGCCCTCGGGCAAGCAGCCTATGCGAAATTTCGGCGGTCAAATATCTGGCCTCCCTCAACTTCTTGATGTCCTCCTCCGTGACGGAGGAAGGCATTGCAACCTCTTGAGCTTGCGTTGGATTTCCCCGAAGAGGAAGGGATGATGCAGCAGAGTAGCGTAAGTATTTCCCTCACTTTTTGAGAACCAAGGTATCAATCCAGTAGGAGGCCATGCTCAAGTCCCTCGTACCTGCACAAAATGATAGCTACTCGCAACCAACGCGATTAGGGGTTGTCAATCCCTTCACGGTCACCTACGAGAGTGAGATCTGATACATATAATATTTTTTGTATTTTTGGTATAAAGATGCAAAGTGAAAAGTAAAAGATAAAGTAAAAATCAAAACAAGACTAAAGTGATGGAGATTTATATGATGAGAATAGACCCGGGGGCCATAGGTTTCACTAGTGGCTTCTCTCAAGAGCATAAGTATTCTACGGTGGGTGAACAAATTACTATTGAGCAATTGACAGAATTGAGCATAGTTATGAGAATATCTAGGCATGATCATGTATATAGGCATCACGTCCGTGACAACTAGACCGAAACGATTCTGCATCTACTATTATTACTCCACTCATCGACCGCTATCCAGCATGCATCTAGAGTATTAAGTTAAAAACAGAGTAACGCCTTAAGCAAGATGACATGATGTAGAGACATAAATTCATGCAATATGAAATAAACCCCATGTTGTTATCCTCGATGGCAACGATGCAATACGTGCCTTGCTGCCCCTTCTGTCACTGGGAAAGGACACCGCAAGATTGAACCCAAAGCTAAGCACTTCTCCCATGGCAAGAACTACCAATCTAGTTGGCCAAACCAAACAGATAATTCGAAGAGACTTGCAAAGATAACCAATCATACATAAAAGAATTCAGAGAAGATTCAAATATTATTCATAGATAGACATGATCATAAACCCACAATTCATCGGTCCCAACAAACACACCGCAAAAAGAAGATTACATCGAATAGATCTCCACAAGAGAGGGGGGGAACTTTGTATTGAGATCCAAAAAGAGAGAAGAAGCCATCTAGCTACTAACTATGGACCTGAAAGTCTGAGGTAAACTACTCACACTTCATCGGAGAGGCTATGATGATGTAGAAGCCCTCCATGATGATGACCCTCTCCGGTGGAGCTCTGGAACAGGACCCCAAGATGGGATCTCATGGATACAGAAAGTTGCGGCGGTGGAATTAGGTTTTTGGCTCCCCTTCTGATCGTTTGGGGGTACGTAGGTATATATAGGAGGAAGTAGTACGTCGGTGGAGCTCCGAGGGGCCCACGAGACAGGGGGCGCGCCCTAGGGGGGGCCCCCCACCCTCGTGACCGCCTCTCTGATGCCTTGGCATAGGGTCCAAGTCTCCTGGATCACGTTCGGTGAGAAAATCACGTTCCCGAAGGTTTCATTCCGTTTGGACTCTGTTTGACATTCTGTTTCTTTGAAACACTAAAATAGGCAAAAAAACAGCAATTCTGGGTTGGCCCTCCGGTTAATAGGTTAGTCCCAAAAATAATATAAAAGTGGAAAATAAAGCCCAATATAGTCCAAAATAGTAGATAATATAGCATGGAGCAATAAAAAATTATAGATACGTTGGAGACGTATCAGGCATCCCCAAGCTTAATTCCTGCTCGTCCTCGAGTAGGTAAATGATAAAAAGAGAATTTTTGACGCGGAGTGCTACTTGGCATAATTTCAATGCAAATCTTCTTAATTGTGGTATGAATATTCAGATTAGGAAGATTCAAGACAAAAGTTCATATTGACATAGAGAATAATAATACTTCAAGCTAACCAACAAAGCAATTATGTTTCCTCAAAGTAACATGGACAAAGAAAGTTTATCCCTACAAAATCATATAGTTTAGTCATGCTCCATTTTCGTCACACGAGAATGCTCTCATCATGCTCAACCCCGATGACAATCCAAGCAATTGTTTCATACCTTAATAATTTCAAACTCATAAACTTTCACACAATACATGAGCGTGAGCCATGGATATAACACTATGGGTGGAATAGAATGATGGGGGTTATGTGGAGAAGACAAAAAGGAGAAAGTCTCACATCAACGAGGCAAATCAATGGGCTATGGAGATGCCCATTGATTGATGTTAATGCAAGGAGTAGGGATTGCCATGCAATGGATGCACTAGAGCTATAAATGCATGAAAGCTCAATAAAAGAAACTAAGTGGGTGTGCATCCAACTTGCTTGCTCACGAAGACCTAGGGCACTTGAGGAGGCCCATTATTGGAATATACAAGCCAAGTTCTATAATGAAAATTCCCACTAGTATATGAAAGTGATAACTCAAGAGACTCTCTATATGAAGAACATGGTGCTACTTTGAAGCACAAGTGTGGAAAAAAGGAATAGTAGCATTGCCCCTTTTTTGGGCCTTCTTTTTTTTCTTTGGCCTTTATCTTTTTTTGGTACAATGCTCTATTGAATGATGATCATCACACTTCTATTTATTTAAAACTCAATGATTACAACTCGATACCAGAACAAAGTATGACTCTATATGGATGCCTCCGGCGGTGTACCAGGATATGCAATGAATCAAGAGTGACAAGTATGAAAAATTATGAACGGTGGCTTTGCCACAAATACTATGTCAACTACATGATCATGCTAAGCAATATGATAATGATGAATGTGTCATGATAAACTAGATGGTGGAAAGTCGCATGGCAATATATCTCGGAATGGCTAAGGAAATGCCATAATAGGTAGGTATGGTGGCTGTTTTGAGGAAGATATAAGGAGGTTTATGTGTGAAAGAGTGTATCATATCACGGGGTTTGGATGCACCGGCGAAGTTTGCACCAACTCTCGATGTGAGAAAGGGCAATGCATGGTACCATAGAGGCTATCAATGATGGAAGGGTGAGAGTGCGTATAATCCATGGACTCAACATTAGTCATAAAGAACTCATATACTTATTGAAAAAATCCACAAGCCATCAAAAACCAAAGTATTACGCGCATGCTCCTAGGGGGATAGATTGGTAGGAAAAGACCATCGCTCGTCCCGACCGCCACTCATAAGGAGGACAATCAAATAACACCTCATGTTTCAAATTTGTTACATAACATTTACCATACGTGCATGCTACGGGACTTGCAAACTTCAACACAAGCACTTCTCAAATTCAAAATTACTCTACTAGCATGACTTTGATATTATTACCTCCATATCTCAAAACAATTATCAAGCATCCAACTTTTCTTAGTATTCAACACACTCAAAAGAAAGTTTCACAAATCTTGAATACCAAGCATGTTATTATTAAGCAAATTACCATGCTATTAAGACTCTCAAAATAATTTAAGTGAAGCATGAGAGATCAATAGTTTCTTTAAAACAAATCCACCACCGTGCTCTAAAAGATCTAAGTGAAGCACATATAGCAAAATTATAATGCTCAAAGATATAAGTGAAGCGAGCAAAACTACTTAGCTCAAAAAGATATAAGTGAAGCACATAGAGTATTCTATCAAATTCTAATTCATGTATGGCTCTCTCAAAAGGTGTGTACAGAAAGGATGATTGTGGCACACTAAAAACCAAAGACACAAATAATACAAGACGCTCCAAGCAAAACACATATCATGTTGGTGAATAAAAATATAGCTCCAAGTAAATTACCGATGGAAGTGGACGAAAGAGGGGATGCCTTTCGGGGCATCCCCAAGCTTTGACTTTTTGGTGTCCTTGGATTATCTTGGGGGTGCCATGGGCATCCCCAAGCTTAGGCTCTTGCCACTCCTTGTTCCATAATCCATCACAAGAATTCACCCAAAACTTGAAAACTTCACAACACAAAACTTAAAGTAGAAAACTCGTGAGCTCCGTTAGCGAAAGAAAACAAAAGACCACTTCAAGATACTGTAATGAACTCATTCTTTATTTACCTTTGGTGTTAAACCTACTGTATTACAACTTCTCTATGGATTATAAACTATTTTACTAACCATAGATTCATCAAAATAAGCAAACAACACACGAAAAACAGAATCTGTCAAAAACAGAACAGTCTGTAGTAATCTGTAGCTAGAGCAAGATCTGGAACCCCAAAAATTCTAAAATAAATTTCTGGACGTGAGAAATTTATCTATTAATCATATGCATAAAGAATTAAATAAATAGCACTCTTCAAATAAAAATGACAGCAGTTCTCGTGAGCGCTAAAGTTTCTGTTTTTTACAGCAAGTTCAACAAGACTTTCCCCAAGTCTTCCCAACGGTTCTACTTGGCACAAACACTAATTAAACACAAAAACACAACCAAAACAGAGGCTATATAATTTATTTATTACTAAACAGGAGCAAAAAGCAAGGAATAAAAATAAAATTGGGTTGCCTCCCAACAAGCGCTATCGTTTAACGCCCCTAGCTAGGCATAAAAGCGAGGATAGATCTAGGTATTGTCATCTTGATTCTTAATTCTTTTTGCGATAGTATGCTCAAATCCGGGAGGTTCCTTTCGTTTCCCTTCATATTCAGAGATCTTGAGATCTAAAGAATCCAACCGCTTATTGCAAAAGTAATCAACATATTCATGAGGTGAAGATTTCCGCTAACGCTCTTAAGAGGTTCAAGAGATTTTTGTAAAATCTTAGTTACTTCGCAAATTTTCTCAAAAACTTGTGTTTCCTCTTGGGTATGATGGGGCCCCTTTTGTTTAGGTAAAGTTCCTACTATACCTTCTATAATTTCATGCGCTATACTGGGATCAATTTCAATAAAATTGCCTTTGGCAACACAATCCAAAAGTTGCCTATGAGACATATTAAGCCCAACATAAAAGTTGTGAAGCAAAATTCTGAAATTTACTTCTAGGGTGCATTTACGATAAGATTCCATCATTCTAAACCAAGCATCCTTTAAGTTTTCTCCTTGCTTTCGTTTGAAGTGAAGGACTTCAAACTCGGGGGACAAAGGAGCAGAAAGAGGACTAGCCATGACGACAAGCAAACAAACTAGCACACTAGCAAACAAGAGCAAACGGAAAAGAGAGGCGGAGAAGGAGAAGGAGATTGGGAAAGAGAGAGGGCGAATAAAATGGCAAGGGTGAAGTGGGGGAGAGGAAAACGAGATGCAAATGGCAAATAATGTAATGCGAGAGATAGGGATTGTGATGGGTACTTGGTACGTTGACTTTTTGCGTAGACTCCCCGGCAACGGCGCTAGAAATCCTTCTTGCTACCTCTTGAGCTTGCGTTTGATTTCCCCGAAGAGGAAGGGATGATGCAGCAGAGTAGCGTAAGTATTTCCCTCAGTTTTTGAGAACCAAGGTATCAATCCAGTAGGAGGCCACGCTCAAGTCCCTCGTACCTACACAAAACGATAGCTACTCGCAACCAACGCGATTAGAGGTTGTCAATCCCTTCACGGTCACTTACGAGAGTGAGATCTGATACATATAATATTTTTGGTATTTTTGGTATAAAGATGCAAAGTGAAAAGTAAAAGGTAAAGTAAAAAAGCAAAACAAGATTAAAGTGATGGAGATTGATATGATGAGAATAGACCCGGGGGCCATAGGTTTAACTAGTGGCTTCTCTCAAGAGCATAAGTATTCTATGGTGGGTGAACAAATTACTGTTGAGCAATTGACAGAATTGAGCATAGTTATGAGAGTATCTAGGCATGATCATGTATATAGGCATCATGTCTGTGACAAGTAGACCGAAACGATTCTGCATCTACTACTATTACTCCACTCATCGATCGCTATCCAGCATGCATCTAGAGTATTAAGTTAAAAACAGAGTAACGCCTTAAGCAAGATGACATGATGTAGAGACATAAATTCATGCAATATGAAATAAACCCCATCTTGTTATCCTCGATGGCAATGATGCAATACGTGCCTTGCTGCCCCTTCTGTCCCTGGGAAAGGACACCGCAAGATCGAACCGAAAGCTAAGCACTTCTCCCATGGCAAGAACTACCAATCTAGTTGGCCAAACCAAACGGATAATTTGAAGAGACTTGCAAAGATAACCAATCATACATAAAAGAATTCAGAGAAGATTCAAATATTATTCATAGATAGACTTGATCATAAACCCACAATTCATCGGTCTCAACAAACACACCGCAAAAAGAAGATTACATCGAATAGATCTCCACAAGAGAGGGGGAGAACTTTGTATTGAGATCCAAAAAGAGAGAAGAAGCCATCTAGCTACTAACTATGGACCCGAAGGTCTGAGGTAAACTACTCACACTTCATCGGAGAGGCTATGATGATGTAGAAGCCCTCCGTGATGACGGCCCTCTCCGGCGGAGCTCCGGAACAGGCCCCAAGATGGAATCTCGTGGATACAGAAAGTTGTGGCGGTGGAATTAGGTTTTTGGCTCCCCTTCTGATCGTTTGGGGGTACGTAGGTATATATAGGAGGAAGGAGTATGCCGGTGGAGCTCCGAGGGGCCCACGAGGCAGGGGCGTGCCCTAGGGGGGGCGCCCCCCACCCTCGTGACCGCCTCTCTGATGCCTTGGCGTAGGGTGTAAGTCTCCTGGATCACGTTCGGTGAGAAAATCACGTTCCCGAATGTTTCATTCCGTTTGGACTCCGTTTGATATTCTGTTTCTTCGAAACACTGAAATAGGCAAAAAACCAGCAATTCTGGGCTGGGCCTCCGGTTAATAGGTTAGTCCCAAAAATAATATAAAAGTGGAAAATAAAGCCCAATATAGTCCAAAACAGTAGATAATATAGCATGGAGCAATCAAAAATTATAGATACGTTGGGGACGTATCAGGCATCCACCGGCCTTGAAGGCTGGATCCGGACATGATTGAAGGTCCGAAGCACCTGGCCTGAGATTTGGGTGTTAGAACTCGAGGCGGGGGAAGGATTCGATTGAGCACGGGAGGGAAAAAAGAAAAGGCATTGTCCCTTTATAAAGGGGATGAATATCAGGCGTCCTCCTCGTGGTCGTTTGAGACTTACCTAAGATCTAGGAGTCATACCAATAGGCACGGTTGGGTTACCCACGTTTGCATTGATGAGAATCCCGTGATAAGGAGAACACGATCTCTGCTTTGACAAGACGTGTCAAGAAACCGCCTCGCATTATGTGCGGGGCTGGTTAAAGAAAACGGTTCAAATAATTACCGGGCCGTGGCGTGATGTCATGCTGCCAAAACGTGTCAGTAGATTAGATTTGTGGAAATATTATTCTCTCTATGGTGGTATGTGGAACTTATTTTTGAGGGTCGGACACTATCCTTGTATTCAAACTCTTCTATGGTGTATTCGGAGGAGGAACCCGCCTTGCAATGCCGAAGACAACACTGCGCGCCGGACTCATCGTCATTGAAGCCTGGGTCAGGGGCTACTGAGGGAGTCCTGGATTAGGGGGTCTCCGGACAGCCGGACTATATCCTTTGGCCGGACTGTTGGACTGTGAAGATACAAGATTGAAGACTTCCTCCCGTGTCCGGATGGGACTCTACTTGGCATGGAAGGCAAGCTAGGCAATGCGGATATGCATATACCCCCCCTTTGTAACCGACCATGTGTAACCCTGGCCCTCTCCGGTGCCTATATAAACCGGAGGGTTTTAGTCTGTAGGACAACATACAATCATACCATAGGCTAGCTTCTAGGGTTTAGCCTCTCCGATCTCGTGGTCGATCAACTCTTGTAATACTCATATCATCAAGAACAATCAAGCAGGACGTAGGGTATTACCTCCATCGAGAGGGCCCGTGCCTGGGTAAAGATCAGTTACCATCCGCCTTAGACGCACAGTTCGAGACCCCCTACCTGAGATCCGCCGGTTTTGACACCGACAATAACCATACATCATTGGGAAATAATATATAGAATTGAGCACCATGTTTAAGTAGAGATTACAACAGGGAGAAGAGGTGTTACACCACTGCATAGAGGGAGAGAGAGTTGGTGATGATGGCGGCGAAGTTGTTGGTGTAGATCGTCGTCATGATGATGGCCCCAGCGGCGTTCCGGCGCTACCGGGAGAGAGCGGGAGATAGCCACCCTCCTTCTTATTCTTCCTTGACCTTCCCCCTAGATGAGAGAAGGATTTACTCTCTGGTCCATGGCCTCCATAGCAGTGGAGGGGCGAGAGCCCCTCTGAGATTGGATCTCTCTCCGTGTTTCCTTTTGTTTCTGCGCTCCCAGATTCTGCCCTTACACCATTTCTTAAATTCCAGGAGATCCATAACTCTGATTGGGCTGAAATTTTAACACGATTTTCATCCGAATGTTAGCTTTCTTGCGGCGAAAGAAGGGCATCAATTTCCATTCGGGGTTACCACAAGGGCCGAGGGCGCGCCCCCTGCCTTGTGGATTCCTCAGGCATTGTCTCGCGTTGATTCTTTTTCCCCAAAATCACATATATTCCAAAAAAATCTCCATAAGTTTTTATCCCATTTGGACTTCCTTTGATATGGATTTTATGCGAAACAAAAGAACATGCAACAAACAGGAACTTGCACTAGGCACTGGATCAACATGTTAGTCCCAAAAATAGTATAAAAATTGCCAAAAGCATATGAAAGTTGTAGAATATTGGCATGAAACAATCAAAAATTATAGATACGATAGAGACGTATCAGTCACTCTAGAGTCATTGCACATCCTGATACACCGCCGGAGGCATTCATATAGAGTCATATTTTGTTCTAGAATCGAGTTGTAATTCTTGAGTTGTAAGTAAATAAAATTATTATGATCATCATTATTAGAGCATTGTCCCATGTGAGGAAAGGATGATGGAAGCTATGATTACCTCACAAGTTGGGTTGAGTCTTCGGACTTCACAAAAAACAAAAGAGGCCAAGAAGCCCACCAATAAAAAAATGAGAGAAAAGAGAGAAGGGGCAATGTTACTATCCTTTTTACGCACTTGTGCTTCAAAGTAGCACCATGATCTTCATGATAGAGAGTCTCCTATGTTGTCACTTTCATATACTAGTGAGAATTTTTCATTATAGAACTTGGCTTCAATGATGGGCTTCCTCAAATTGCCCTAGGTCTTCGTGAGCAAGCGAGTTGGATGCACACCCACTTAGTTTCTTTTTGAGTTTTCATACACTTATAGCTCTAGTGCATCTGTTGCATGACAATCCCTACTCACTCACATTGATATCTATTGATGGGAATCTCCATAGCCCGTTGATACGCCTAGTTGATGTGAGACTATCTCCTTCTTTTTATCTTCTCCACATCCACCATATTCTATTCCACCTATAGTGCTATGTCCATGGCTCACTCTCATGTATTGCGTCAAAGTTGAAAAGGTTTGAGAACATCAAAAGGATGAAACAATTGCTTCGCTTGTCATCAGGGTTTTGCACGGTTTCAATATTTTGTGTGATGAAGATGGAGCATAGCCAAACTATATGATTTTGTAGGAATAGCTTTCTTTGGCCATGTTATTTTAAGAAGACATGATTGCTTTTTTAGTATGCTTGAAGTATTATTGTTTTTGTGTCAATATTAAACTTCTGTTTTGAATCTTAATGATCTGAACATTCATGCCACAATAAAGAAAATTACATGGATAAATATGTTAGGTAGCATTCCACATCAAAAATTTTGTTTTTATCATTTACCTACTCGAGGACGAGCATGCATTAAGCTTGGGGATGCTTGATACGTCTCCAACACATCTATAATTTTAGATTGTTCCATTCTATTATATTATATGTTTTGGATGTTTTAGATGCATGATTATACTATTTTATATTATTTTTGGGACTAACCTATTAACCTAGAGCCCACTGCCACTTTCTGTTTTTCCTTGTTTTTTAGCTTCGCAAAAAAGGAATATCAAATGGAGTCCAAACAGAATAAAACTTTCACGATAATTTTTCTTGGACCAGAAGACACCTAGGGGACTTGGAGTGCAAGCCAGAAGAGCCACGAGGTGGCGGCAAGGGTGGAGGGCGCGCCCCATGGGGTGGGGGGTGCCCCCTACCTTGTGGGCCCCTTGGTGACTCCCTGACCTAGATCTTCGTCCTATATATTCACATATATTCCAAAACCCTCAGAAGCATCCATGAAAACACTTCTCAACCGCCGCAACCTTCTATTCCCGTGAGATCCCATCTTGGGGCCTTTTCAAGCATCCTGCCGGAGGGGGATTCGATCACGGAGGGCATCTACATCAACCCTATTGCCCTTCCGATGAAGCGTGCATAGTTTACCACAGACCTACAGGTTCATAGCTAGTATCTAGATGGTTTCTCTCTCTTTGATTATCAATACCATGTTCTCCTCGATGCTCTTGGAGATCTATCCGATGTAATCTTCTTTTGCGGTGTGTTTTCAAGTTCCGATGAATTGTGGATTTATGATCAACTTATCTATGAATATTATTTGAAT
This sequence comes from Triticum dicoccoides, assembly GCF_002162155.2. Classification (NCBI taxonomy): domain Eukaryota; kingdom Viridiplantae; phylum Streptophyta; class Magnoliopsida; order Poales; family Poaceae; genus Triticum; species Triticum dicoccoides. The sequence goes on from NC_041380.1 coordinate 514,947,877, forward strand.
CTTCTCTGAATTCTTATATGCATGATTTGATATCTTTGTATTTCTCTTCGAATTATCAGTTTGGTTTGGCCAACTAGATTGGCTTTTCTTGCAATGGGAGAGGTGCTTAGCTTTGGGTTCAATCTTGCAGTGTCCTCACCTAGTGACAAAGTAGGGGCAGTGAGACACGTATTGTATTGTTGCCATCGAGGATAAAAAAGGTGGTTTTCATCATATTGCTTGAGTTTATTCCTCTACATCATGTCATCTTACTTAAAACATTACACTGTTCTTTATGAACTTAATACTCTAGATGCAGGCAGGAGTCGGTCGATGTGTGGAGTAATAGTAGTAGATACAGGCAGGAATCGGTCTACTTGACACGGCCGTGATGCCTATATTGCATAATCATTGCCTTGGATATCGTCATAACTTTGCGCTTTTCTATCAATTGCTCGACAGTAATTTGTTCACCCATCGTATTATTTGCCTTCAAGAGAGAAGCCTCTAGTGAAACCTATGGCCATCAGGTCTCTTTTGCATCATATTAGTTTCTGATCTACTATTCTTGCAATCTTTTATTTCCAGATCTATAAACCCAAAAACCCAAAAAATATTTGATCTTTTGTTTAGTTGTATTTACCTCTATCAGATCTCACCTTTGCAAGTGACCGTGAAGGGATTGACAACCCCTTTATCGCGTTGGGTGCAAGTGTTTGATTTGTTTGTGTAGGTGCATCTATTGGGGACTTGCGCATTTCTCCTACTAGGTTGATACCTTGGTTCTTAACTGAGGGAAATACATGTCTCTACCGTGCTGCATCACCCTTTCCTCTTCAAAGGAAAAACAAACGCAAGCTCAAGAAGTAGCAACTTCCTCTCTCTCTCTCTCTCTCTCTCTCTCTCTCTCTCTCTCTCTCTCTTTTGATTCTCAATACAATGGTCTCTTGGAGATCTATTTGATGCAACTCTTTTTGTGGTGTGTTTGTTGGGATCTGATGAACTTTAAGTTTATGATTAGATCTATTTTATCCATGAAAGTTATTTGAGTTTTGATCTCTTATATGCATTATTGCTTATAGCCTCATGTTTCTCCTTAGAATCTTTGGTTTAGTTAGGCCAACTAGATCGATTTTTCTTGCCATGGAAAGAGGTGCTTTGTGATGGGTTCGATCTTACAGTGCTCAATCCCAGTGACAAAAAGGGACATGACACATATGTATCGTTGTTGTTAAGGATAACAAGATGGGGTCTATTCCTACATGAATAGATCTTGTCTACATCATGTAACTTATGTCAAACAAGAATTTCCTTAGTGCTAACAAAAAAGTTCCTTAGTTCTAACAAGAACGAAACGCACATGTCAAACAAGAATAACAAGTAAGTTACAAGTAAGTTGCATCCATACCCATCTTTGCTATGTGTTGCAAGCTGGAAAATGATTTGTAAGTTGATAATATTGCCTTGCTCATCAAACAAGAATAACAAGTAAGTTGATAATAATGCCAATCAAAGTATGGCAAGTGATCTAATGCCAGTCATAACAATAATAACAGGTAAGTTGATAATAATGCCAAACAAAGTATGGCAAGTGATCTAATACACCTATACAAATTCTACAACCTAACTGATCTATACAGAGACATGTCAACTTGTTAAGTAAACAAAGGAAATTATGTTCTTTTATGGGAGTAAACAATGGAACCCTGATCTAAACATCCACATGATGATCATTGATGCAAAATGCAGATACAAAATGCCACTGCCACTGTCATATGTTCATTCATGTTACCATACAACTAAAAGGCCTTTGATAATGATACCACCTGCTATATTTATTTATCCTTAGTTCTGTTTCATTTTAGTTATGGTGAAGAAACCTAAGAAAGTGATAAACAAGAAAAGAAATTTTATATACTACGAATACTGGTAGTGATAACTAGCAAGTCCTTTTAGCATTAGCAACACTACATTTCAGTTTGTTTTACACTCTTCCTTTACCAAAGACCCTATAATTTAGCATTAGGAACACTACAGTTTGTCCCTTCCGCCGCCGTTGTTGTCTCTTCCGCCGCCTCCGTCAAAGAAACCCTAGCTCAAAATGAAATGAACTCCAATCAAATTGGAGGGCAACGAGCGGCGAGAGAGGGAGAGAGGGAGAGCGCCGAGGACGAGCGGAGAGAGAGGGATAGGAAGGGGAACGAGAGAGAGAGTGGGGTGAGGGTGTCGTCGCCCTGGTTTTGACCCCCACAGCCTCCAAATACTCGGGCTTGCCCAATGCTATAAAAAGATCACCACATAAAAAATTAAAAAGAAAAAAATTGGAAGTGTCAAACTTCATATTTGAAGGCTCAAAACTATATATTTCAAGTCTTAAACTGAAAAGGGGAAAAGTAAATTTAAAGTCTCAAATACATATTTTTTAAAAATGTCATTGTTTCCATTTAAAATAATAGAAATTTAATAAAAGTAAACTATAATATACTATAAAAAAGATCACCAGTACATAAAAAACTAAAAATAAAATTTTTTGGAAGTGTCAAACTACATATTTGAAGGCTCAAAATTATATATTTCAAGTCTTAAACTAAAAAAGGAAAAAGTTATTTAAAGTCCCAAAGTACGTATTTTAAAAAATGTCATTATTTCTATTTAAACTAATATAAATTTAATAAAAGTAAACTATAATATACTATAAAAAAGAATATACCAAAAATAATATAAGAATGATGGCATTATCAAAATAATAAAACTGGCGTCGGAACCAACAACACGCCACAACCAAATATAATAGTACTGAGTTCCATGCTATTCCACGATAGCACTATATTACGCCTGGTACAAATTATTGATCCCATAAACTTCTGACGCTACCCTGTTTTCCAATGCCACCATTATGCCCCTACTAATGTCGTACCAAATAAGCCAACGCCACAACTATTTGAAAAAATAGTGGTGGCGTTGGTTGTAAATTTCACGCCACCAACGAAAGTTGTGGCTAGCACTTTTTCCACTAGTGAAATATTATTTATTATTATATAAAAGAGTAAAAATGATTAAATGCTAAGGCCCTACCCAATGCTTCAAGGTGTACAAGTGTTAAGGATGCCACATAGACAAGAAATAATGTGGCATAGCAATTAAAGAGGAGAGACAACATTATGGTGACCAAGGAAGAAACGATGCTAAGCACGTTGATCTATGCAAAATGCATATCTACAAATGAATGAAGAAGTTTAGGAGTTAAACAATTGAATGAGGAAAGCTAGCTACAAAAGCTAAACACCTATGCATTGGGAAATTAGTTGCTAAAGTTTTTAATGCACTTAGCATCGCACTTAAGCACCAATGCATTGGAAGAGGCCTAAGAGCATCTCCAGCCGTTCGCCCCCCCCAGGACGCATAAAAATCGCCCCCTGGGGCGAGCCGGCGATACAATCGGCGCTGGGGGCGGTTTTGCGCCCAGTCGTCGCCCCCAGGCGCCGATATTGGCCCACTTTTCAGCCACATTTCGGCAAATAAAGGGCCCATATGGGTGACAATAGGCCCATATTCGGCATGGTTCGCCGTTGTTCGGCGTTCAATTATCCACATAAATTTTTTTATCACATATTTCATCACAGAAATATCAAATACTTCAACAAAATAGTACAACAACAAATAGTTCAATACAAATTATATAGTTCAATAAATAAAAACTCATATTTCATCACACGTCGCGCCCGGCGTCGCCCTTGAGCCTCCATAGGTTCTCTATCAGATCTTGCTGCAGTTGATGATGCACCTTTGGGTCTCGGATCTCCTGACGCATACTGAGATAGGCAGTCCAGGTTGCCGGTAGCTGGTGATCAACTTCGGCTAGAGGACCCTGCCTGTAGTATGGTTCAGTGTCAAACAATGGGTCTTCTTGCTTGCTCTCGATGATCATGTTGTGCAAGATGACACAGCAAGTCATAATCTCCCACATTTGATCTTTCGACCAGGTCTGAGCGGGGTACCGGACAACAGCAAATCGAGATTGGAGCACACCAAATGCCCGCTCGACATCCTTCCTGCAAGCCTCCTGAACCTTCGCAAAATAGGCGTTCTTGCCTCCTGGCACAGGGTTTGAGATCGTCTTCACAAATGTCGACCATCTCGGATAGATGCCATCATATAGATAGTACCCCTTGTTGTAGTGCCGCCCATTGATCTTGAAGTTCACCGGAGGAGAATGACCTTCAACAAGCTTGGCAAAGATAGGAGAGCACTGCAGCACGTTGATGTCATTGTGAGTTCCTGACATACCAAAGAAGGAGTGCCAAATCCAGAGGTCCTGTGTGTCCACCGCCTCAAGTACCACACTGCAACCGCCTTTGCCGCCTTTGTACATCCCCTGCCAAACAAATGTGCAATTCTTCCATTTCCAATGCATGCAGTCGATGCTTCCAAGCATCCCAGAAAATCATCTTGCTGCATTATGTGCTAGGATCCGAGCAGTGTCTTTCGCATTTGGTGTTCTCAAGTATTGCGGTCCAAACACTGCCATCACTGCCCGACAGAACTTGTAGAAACACTCCATGCTGGTGGACTCGGCCATGCATGCGCCCATAGTTGTGCAGTGAATCACCGGGAGCTCCGTATGCAAGCATCCTCATCGCTGTCATGCACTTCTGGATCAAGGTGAATCCAAGTTTGTCGGTGCAATCCATCTTGCACTTGAAGTAGTTGTCGAACTCCCGGATGGAATTCACAATCCTGAGGAAGAGCTTTCGGCTCATCCGATAACGGCGCCGAAATGTTTTGTCGCCGTGAAGTGGAGCATCAGCAAAGTAGTCGGAGTAGAGCACGCAGTAGCCTTTGAGACGATGCCGGTTTTTTGGTTTCACCCGCCCCGGCGCCGAGCCACCTCGCCGCGGCTTTTCATTGCTCGCCAGTAGCTGGGCGAGGGCGGCGAGCACCATCAGATGCTCTTCTTCCTGGACGTCGACCTCGGCTTACTCCTCCAGCAGCGCGGCGAGCGCTTCCTCATCATCCGAGTCCATCGCCGAGGCAGGCAAATCGCCGAACACCTTGCGCCCGATGGGCGTGCACCCGCCGAACTGCCCCTCCGCGGCCGAAAACGGCGGCCGGAAATGCCCAGCTGTTGTTGGAGGGGCTGGCGCGGCGAACCTCTGCTATTTGTCCGGTGGGGAATGGCTACCTAGCGGTGAATGGCGGTGGGCGGTGCCGGGATATAGCTAGTGGCGGCCGAGGGCGCAGGGGTGGAAGGCGGGTCGGGTAAGAAAATCTTGACTTTTCGCCGGACGGTGTGGGCCAGCCACGCTTTTCCCTTGCGCCAGAGCCCCCGATCCCCCCCCCCCCCCAGTGCGCCGGGTTCGGCTTGCGGCCGCCGGGCGAAAAATAGGGCCGAACCGGCGCTTTTCGTCGTCCTGGGGGCGCGACTGGGGCGTTTTTTGGCGTCGGCGCCGAAAAAGTGGCCTGGGGGCCTGTTGGGGGTGCGGCTGAAGATGCTCTAAGAGTGGCTATAATGGGAGTAAGTTCAACAGTAACATGGAGTCCAACTCAGCAAATTTGCCTATGTGACAATGAGTTAATGAGAGAGGTAATTTGAGTAATTTAGCTAGTTACCGTAATATCACATATCCCAGTACAATATGAGTCTATAACCTAATAAATTAAGTTTTGCATGACACCACACTTGCTCCCTCCTATCCTTTTTATTATGTATATAAGGTTTGTTCGAGGTCAAAGTATCTCTACTTTGACTAAACTTATCAAAATAAGTATCAACACTCACAATACCAAATCAACATTGTTAGACTTATGAAATGTAGTTTTATACTCTATATATTTGGTATTGTAGATGCTGACCTTTTGTATATATAAAAATTTGGTCAAACTTTACAAAATTTGACTTGACACAAATCTAATACGTGAAGTAAAAAGAATCGGAGGGAGTATGTTATATAAAGATAGTAATATAGCCTAAGATCATGTGTATGTTACTAGTGTAAGTTACTTTTCACTATGAGTTTATGACTAGTCTAAGATGTTGTTAAAGCCCGGGACCAGAGGACTGTGACCAAGGACTCGTGCACAGATCCTCAGGCTGTCCATTGCCATGTCTGTTTTTGTCCGCTACTGTAGAGCGCGCAGTACGTTGCTTCCTCGTCCGATGGAGTACATTCCATATCACCCAGCTCAGTGCCGTTTGCTCATACGCCTAAACTGTCAGCTACTGTGCGTATACGATTGTCCCCGAATATTTAGGTCGCGAAAAGGGTTCCGCGTGTGTTCCCTTCTTGGCCGATCACGCGGCTCGAGCCACCCCCGACGGTGGGCGGCCACATCACGGTGGGCCCACGTAAAACTGCCAGCGCCAGGTATACACTCCTGAGCGGGACAGTTCTCAAAAAATATTTTAATCGCGAAAGAGTTCACAGCGCATTGCCTTTTGCGGCCGAACACTCGCCAGGCTCCTGTCCCGTTCAGCGGCCCCAGCCTACAGGGCGGGGCCGTGTGTCAGCGAGGTCGATATAGTTGTACGGACGGAGGGGTAAGGCATGGTGGGCGGTGAGAAAAGGGCGGGGCGCACTGGTGGCAGCCCCAGTTGGTTCGGCCTTTGGCGTCAGCGGGGGCCCCCCGCGGTGACGGGAATCCGACCCATGCAAGCGCGGCACGTCACGGATTATTATCTCCGCATTGATCTCTGCTTTTGTTCCCAATCGCATTACCCCAACCCAACCCAACCCCTCTGTGCCTGCTGCTGGGTTTCCTGTCCCGCCTGGCATCTGATTCCCCTCGCCCTTCTCGTCACTCGCTAGCCTCACTCTAACAAGTGCACACAAGTGCTTGGAGACAAAATCACATGTGCCCGGAAAAGGGCCTCTGCGGATGGCGATATTGCTTTGTCCTACGCGTGATTAGAACAACTCTAGGAGAGTCGCCATAATCCCCAGCTCCATATCCGTATGACATATTCGCAATATTCACTTATCAGGGTATTTTTTTTTAGTAGGGACCAAAGTTCACCCTACAAAATTCTGGCTAACCAAATATTTGGTGGGACAAGCTTGGGCAAGAACCAAACATACCCTAAATGTCTTAGTCAATTACACATAACATTGCTATATCTTGGTTGGACTAGTTGCCATTCTTCTTTTTTTCCGCGGCTAAAATTTCGAAGGTACAATCATGCAAGTCTTTAGTCATTGCACATCACAACGACAAACATACATCTGCTTAAGTATATGTTAATCTATGCCCAATGAAGTCCAAGAAGCATCTAAGAGAAAACAAAAACTATTGAAAGCCATATGCACTATCTTTATCTAGCATGTGTTGTAAGACTTTAATGTTGGTTCATGGCGAGGATTGTATTGCACTCTGCCTGATTGGTTTTATTAATTTAAAGTTGTGTGTTCCTTGCGCTTTCTTGTTCTAAAAAGGGCCATATGTGATACCGCTCGTTGTGAAATACCATGCTTGTAGTTAATCGATCAAGCACACCTTATTTAATAATTTTATGCGAAAAGAGCTTTCACGAGTCAAATTTGATACTATTTAAAGATGCGTGACATATTTTCTCCTGAGTTAAAGGGTCACACCACATTTGAAAATATGGGATCTAAATAAAAAATGCAACATCCTCAGAGTTGGTCTGCAATTTGACCATTAGCCTTAATTAAACACCTATCCCCTCAAAAAATGGTACTGAGCGCGTATGCTATCAACAGGTCTAATTGACACGAAGATTTGTGTATCACAAAAGAAGTAGAAGGAAACTCATTAGTCAGTTGCATATATAGCAATGATGAACCATAAATATTCCATCCAAACAAACTTAATTTCACATCAAGACTAGAAGCATAATTATTTTTAAAAACACGCGGATCTTCTCTCTCACACACACACACTCACTCATCCCTATGAACACACACACACACACACCTTACCCTATGAGCACCTTCGAGAGACCGAGAAATATGTGAGTACACGTGTCAAGTCTAGGACTTGGAACCGGGCGGGTTGATTCCATCACAAAGAATCTATCTGTTTAAGCTAAGCTTAATTCACACTAGAAGCACAATTGACAAGCCAATCTTCTTGTAGCTAGCTAGCTACAACTCTTTTGTAATAAAATAGATGGCTCAACAGAAAGTGTGTTGTCAAACTTCTTGTAAACTTTGACTTATCGGTCGAAAATAAGCACAAACAGATTGGTGATAAAAAGTAAAAAAAAAACTGCAATATCAAAGTTTGCATTTTTTTTAATAAACTTTTTTTTCAGTAAAAGGTAGTCAAAGCAAGATGATGGGTTACTCTTGTATGTCCCATATTAAAGATATTTTAGTGTCTATATATCAACCTAGAGAGTATATTTTAGACACATAACGGCATGAGTGCATTTGAGGATTTCCTGATCATCATCGCTGGGTAGACGTAACAAATTACACCCCCATCTGACCATGCATTATCCAAGGCGCCTCTCCACCCACATTGCATACCGTCCCTTTCTCACAGCGTGTGTGAGGAGAGGAGTTTGAGTAACCTCTCATCCAGAGAACACTGTTCATATAAAATCCACTGGTTTACTACCACTTCTATCCACTGTCCTTTCATGGCTTCTAAAAGTAGAAACCAGAACCGCCCGCCGTCCTGCACTCTCCAGCCTCCGTTACAAATGCGCGAGAGCTCGGCCAAATCAGCACACTCCTCCCTCCTTTCCCTTTCATCTCCTGTGTGAACATCAACCACCACAGGAAGAAGTCGCCTCCTCCGCAGCCCATATTTTGCTTGATCGATCTTGGTCATGGAGAAGATGCAGTGCGGTTCCAAGGGCATTGCTCACCGGGCCTCGGCGGCCAGCGGCTCCGGCAAGCAAAAGCGGAAGGGCGGCGGCGGCGGGGACAAGCCGATCAAGGTGGTGTACATCTCCAACCCGGTGCGGGTGTCGACCAGCGCGGCGGGCTTCCGCGCGCTCGTGCAGGAGCTCACCGGCCGCAACGCCGACCCGTCCAAGTACACCGGCAGCGGCGCCGCCGACGTCGGCGAGAGCAGCGCGGGGAGCCCGGCCGGGCCGCAGATGGGCCCCGCGCCCAGCCCCGGCAGCACGGCGGAGTCATCGGAAGGCGCCGCCGCTTGCAGCCACAACGTCCCGGCCACAGCAGCGCCGGCGGGCTACGGGTATGAGGAGGAGGAGGACAGCTTCCCGCCGCAGCTGATCGACAACAGGTACTCCGTATTCTCGCCGCCGACGTTCCTCTACGGCTCGCACGCCGAGTGGTGATCGATCTGTGATCCATCCATCCAAGTTCGCCGAGCCCCCGCAGCAGAAACATGTATGTATTGCGCTTAATTGCATGAGGGGTACTCGTATCATATGTCATGTGTGCATGTGCGTTCGATTCTAGTAGCAGCTAGTAGCTAGGTAACTTAGTAACTAAAACTAAATTGTGTATTATTGCTCCAGATTGGTTTATACTCCACTGTGGCAAAATTGTAGCCAGCGCTCTACCCCTTTTAATTTCTGCGAGTGAGAAATGTGTCCTGTTGGATTTCGTGGGTGCAAGCCCGGTTGGCTGTTAATTAATTAATGATGATTTGCAATGTGGATCCAAATAATGGAGTGTTTGAAACAAAGGGGATCGGATTCTTCTCTTTTTTTTCTATCAGTTTCAACACCGATTTAATGGTTTTTGATTTCATGCACGGTGGAGAGCGACACATGTACACAAAAAGGACCGGCTAGAAAGATTGACTTTGATGCAAAGCTTTGCTTTTGGCATGCATAGCTTGCAGTGTGCCAGTGATATATGTCGCCACCACATTGGTGTCAACATGGCAAAGCCGCAAAGGCCTATTTCTAGCTTAGCTCTGAGGGGCTTGCAGAACTAGGATGCATACGTGTCCCTCACTCCGACACTCCACTGGGAGTAATGTATATGCCTCTCATGCCAAGATGCGCATGGTTTAGATTTTGGGATGCTAATAACATCGGTGTGATTTTAGTGCTATAATTTGCTTTTTAAGGAGAGTACTCTTTTAGAACGATATAATCTTAGTACTATAACTATCCAAAAATATAGAACCAAATAACCACATTGACATTTTCTAGAACTTCCAAAGAAAAGGGTACGTGCTGTGCAGCATAGTGCAAAGATTGATGATCATTTTGTAGGCTTAAGTTGACCATTAGGCCACGCAGTTGTGCAGCATGATCTAATGGGCGTTGCTGATTAGTGGTAAAGAGGACCCACCGAATTAGTGGGGAGGTTTTCCTACTGAAATTTTATTGTAGCATATGTCTTTTTGTTGTGATGACTTTTAACGCAGAATCACTCTTTTCATTGTACAATATACTACAAAACTGTGATTTACTTAGTTTTGTCCTTTTGGGATCCACTAAGGGGGGAAATTGTACTATTAATGAGTATAGTTAACATTATATTCTAGGTTTTGAGGACAAGTGAGATATACTCCTTCTGAGTATAGTTTACATGATGAGTAATAATGTTAAGACTTTCAGATAATGGTTTATACTGTTTAATTATGTAGCTGGAGCTACTTATATGCTTCATTCTTGAAAATTGTAGAAACAATAACGTAATAAGCGAGTAAGATTATATATTTGCATCTAATCAACCCTTCTCAGTATACGTGCACATATTTGCTATAACATGATTACATTGTTCATATCTCAGACTAGAAGTCATACAGCGGATATATTCACTTCAATCACCTAGATCAAGCTTCTGGTTTAAATGATATCTAATTAGCAAACTTTAGAAAAGATAATTCTGGAAGAGTCGAGTTTTTTTTTGGCGGGAAAGGGAGAAGTCGAGTTAATTCAAGGGATTTGGCAGTTTTATGACAAGTTTTCAGGTAGCAGCTAGCTAGTACATTTTCCTGTATATGCTAGTAACCTTGCATATGCAAATTACGTTTGAGTAGAATAACATAAACATTATAAAAAATAAAAATTGTTCTCTTGACATTTAACTGTAAACATTCTTACCATTTTAACTTCCCCTCTTGTGTTGAAATTGTTGACTTAGACGAAACAATGTATAAACATGTATATGTACACACATTTTAATAAATAATAGTAACATGCATAATGCAAAAGGAAAAAAATCTTAAGCTTGCACAGTATGGATTATCTTTGAATTTCAACTTAAATTTACAGTAACATCATTTAAAAAGTTAGAAAGGATGCACTTCCCAAGAGCGAAGACAAGGATACTAGAATTGCAAAGAAGTGCTTCCTCCATTTTTCTATTAGTAGTGCATCTATCATAAATGCATGCCTTGCCTTGCCTTGTCTCGATTCCCAGATATACACACCGTAATGTGGAGAAGAAGTAAAAAGATAAGACATGATCAATGATGAAAGGGAGGGAGTATCATGAAAGAATAGACTACGGGACTATGAATTTAGAATCATGAATTTGCATTGAGAATTTTGTTGGCGTATATCAAAACTAGCCCATCCTTAACTCTGTTTTTGTATTGTTACATGAATATGGTTAAAAATGATGATCGCTAATGCGCGTGGCTTGAGAGCTAAAACTTGGAAACAATTTTTTTTAAGATGCATCACATTAATGACAAGTTATGTAAGCACAAAATAGTAAGTCGTCAAGTAAGCAAAACAAGTTAGGAAATAACTTAGGTAATAAGTACAATAAATAGGCTACAGATATAAGATTGATTAGGATATGGTATAGCATATGTCGATAATCATTGGATGTAATGATATTAAATAATTTGGAAAGTTCGGTCCAATTGTATCCTATCTTAACTCTTTTTTTTGTTGACATATTATGCTTATGATGTTGGAAGGAGATTTTGATAGTGCATATTCTAGTGTGTCAAGACTGTGTAGAGTGATTAGTCTAGCAATATTGTTTGTGTAAAGAAACTTAAAAGACCTAATGCCTTGCAGATTTTAGTCTCTAGAATTTATTCTTGTTTGTGTACATTACCCTCAATGTGATGCATTGGTGAAATCAATATACTCGGTTTATCAATCAAAATGGTAATTATGTGTTTAATTTGGACCTTGTGTTGCAACTTTGGTGGTGATGATCCTTATCATTAACGGTATATGAAAAGAGTGTGGTTAACAATATAGCCAGTTTTTTTTACATATTATCTCCATGTAATTTATATATATCATTAGTAACCAATCATATAATGAGTTAGGTGCTCATGTGATCCCGTTCCTCCCATTTTTCCTTGTGGATAATGGGCCACCGACAGAAGGGGTCCCACCCATGTTGTTAATGGGCCACCGACAGAAGAGGAGCATCCGGGGTGTTGGAAACCCACCTAGTATATATATGACCCACATGCAATTGCAATGTACAACCTATAACCACATTCGTATTATAGGAAATAAAAGACACCACTAGTTAAAATTATGCTAGTCGTTGGATCTGTGTGAAGCTTGCTTCTCCCGCTCGTCGACGACGCATGAAAAGATCCTAGAGATGGAAGCCCAATGGCGGCGGAGTAGCTCAAATCTGTTTCAACCACCTTTCTCCTCCATCCCGGTGAAACCTAGGTGGAGGGAGGGCGTCGAAGCCTCAGGAGGCGACGAAGCTTGGAAAAGGTACACACTAGGTGGGGGAGGGGGGGGGGGTCCCTCCATCCCATCAAGGATATAGGTTAAAGCCACGGTGAATGTCGACCACTGGATTAGGAAGTCGAGAGACGTGGGATGACACACGTTGTTGAGAGAGGCTAGGTAGCCCTGGTCGAGGGAGGTGAGGAGCCACATATGTCGAGGGAAGCGAGATGACATACATAGGATGTCGTATGTTGTGATCCAGATTCAAGTATAAAGATAAGAGCTAACTTGCCGGAGGCTTGTGCCCAAGCGGAGCGTATATATATCATTTTTAAGCCACCGCACGGGATAAGTTGATCAGTTGTGAATCCCCAGCGTTTGTAACCTCCCTCGACATAGTGAAGATCCGTTGCCTGGCGTGCGTGTTTTTCCCTTTCGTGTTGGAGGGGTTTTCTACGTTAAAATTCTTGTATCCCTGTGTTTGATTTCGTTCTTCATTGTGTTCGATTGCGTGTTGTATCTCTAACGGGACGTAGGAGAGGAAAAATCTTGGAAGGGGGTCCAATTTGGTGACTGTGCCACATCTACTTATCAGATATGAATAGGTAATAGGGATCGATTGATTATCTCTAAATCTACCTTGGAATAGCGTAGTTTGAGATGAAACAGATATGAGTGCTTTTGGTGAAGCCCTGGAACGGAGTCTCATCTCAGAGTGTGAATGTAAGTGCAAATATAAATGGGCGCACCATAGCATTTTATACCCTACTTCTCTCATATTATATAATTTTCTAAGGTGACTCCAGCGCTTGGCTATTATTAGCTCGGTTTATAGTAAAATGTGGAGGTGACACAGTAATTGAAGAAGAGACAATATGTTAGTATACGGCTCTTAATTTGTTGTCCTATCGAGTGAAATTAATGTTCTCAACCGTTGTGGCTTGTGTCTCTATTGTATCCTCATTTATTTCTCTCCACAAGTAGGCCACAATGTCGAGATGCAACCATGACCTCTAAACCGACAAAATGCAACATCACTTAGGTAGAATATCTAAGCCATAATGCATTGGGAGTGGTTTTCTCTAAAAACAATCCGCCACCTAAGATGACTTGTCATGAGGCAATGTATTGGGAGTGCCCTAAATCCATACTAGATTCACAGTTTGACCAACATAACATGAGTTATATATCATTGGATTTTCTAATGGTATAACTTTTGTGAGATACATTTTGTATTATATTATTTGAATTGTCGATCTAGGGGTACGTGTGACTGTTTTAAAATAAAAAGGAGGGAAGCCAAGTAGGCTAACCCGCTTTTGAATGAATTTGCCAGTTGTAAGTGGACCATAACATGGATAAATAAATAATGACCATACAGATCAAGAAAAGACATCTCCATGTTATTTTGTTAAGTAAGAAAGGGGAAAAGGCTGTGTCATGAGGACCAGAAAAGGTTTAATCAATTTGCCAATCAATCCACCATGCACGAGTCTGCGGAAAGCTACACATGCATGTCACATATACAACAGCGGAAAGTCAGGTAGTCTAACTTTTAATCAAAAAGGAAGAAGCTTTTGCCAGTTGCTCCAATCGTAAGCTAGCTACTGTTTGGTGAGATCAAGATATATTCTTTTTGGGAGTACTTATGAGTTTGTTGGTGTAAGGTTGAAATCCTACAATTATGCAAACTAAGCATATCTTAGATGGAAAGAGGTTTCTTGTGGCGGAGCCGAATTTATCTGGGTTCAAGTTTTAGATTTCGCACGTATGCTCATATATTTTCTAAATTTGTTATAGATTCTTCCGCACTATTTTTTCAGCGATAGGGCGTGCTTGACAACTATGAGACATTTGTGGTGACTTCGTCAATTTGAAGATCTATCGGCTCAGTTTCTTAGAGATGCTCATAGGGATAAAGAGTGTGTGTCTATGTTCACAGCGGTGAGTGTGCATGCGTGTATGTGAGCGTCTGGTCTGTATTAAGTTTCTCTGCAAAAAAACTACAATAATTATGGTGTGTATTTCCTTAGATGAAGTATCAGAGTTGAAACTTTCATATGAATTTTGATTATTTTTTCCCTTCACATCCAGGTTTCATTTCGTTGCATAAGTGTAAGGGCATCTCCAACGATGTATATCAAATCTGCGGACACGGACAAATGTCCAAATTCCACAAATTCATCACAAAAGTAGAAGTGGTTTGGAGGAATCTAGACGCACTAGGACAAGCTTGGGGCCCAACACAAACCCATCACCCTCCCTCTCTCTCTCCCTTCTCTCCCCTCTCTTCATTGAACAAGGGGTGGACATTTGGTGCACCGGTTTGGAAGGTCTGCTCCGTTACCCCCGTCTGTGGACATGTCAGAATGTGCCCAAAGACGTTTGTGTTGGAAATATGAGCAAATTACTACGAGATTTAATTCGAATGAACACAAGATAAATCATGACAGCAATAGCAGAGATTAAACCAATCATGCGAACTAGCATAGTAGATGAACAGATCACATCTAGGGCACATACTAGAAACATGAATTCTATCATGATCTCGGACAGGAAGGATAGGATCACATACGGTGCAGCGGGAGCAGCACCGCCGGCGTTTACGTTGTCGCCCATGTCGTCGAGGATGAGGTTGCCGAGGTCGGGGAAGAAGTCGGCGTTCACGAAGTCGTCGCTGCCAGCAGTCGCGCGAGTGCGCTCCCCAAAAACCTGATCACCCCTCTCCCGTACAGGATCACGAGAGACGGGGTTCCGGAGGCCTGCTGTCCCTTCTCCCGGTTCACGCCGAAAGGAGGGATGGAGAAGACTTGCTTGGCGGCGCAATAATCTGGAACGGTGGTGAGAAACCATACGAAGCGGCGGCGGCTAGGGTAGACGTCTGCCTGACTATATAGTGCGAGCCAGGTAGGTTGTGGGAGTAAACCCCACATTCGAGTCGTCATGATCCAAAAGAATCGGAAACGGATCAGTAATTAACGTGTCCGTTAATTATTAATTAATGACTCATTAATTTTTCCCGAGCAGCAAAAATATAGACAACACGCATAGCTCTGTCCTCGGCTCGGCTCAATCCCGCAACCCGCGACGCGGTACGACGAGCGAGGAGGAGGAGCGCGCGTGTAGGTCTCCTCTTCTCATGCTCATACAAGTGGTAGAAGAGCTCACCTTATAAAGAGGTGCAACTCTCTCTCAACTTCTGGGTGGGACTAAACTTTAGTCTCACTCACTCCACTCACATGTGTGCATGAATGGGCCAAGAGAATTTCAGAATTTCGGTTGGGCTTTGGGCCAAAGGCCTAGTAGTAAAATTCCAACAATCTCCTACAAAGTCTCATTGGCACATCTCATCTTTTAGTTCCAAAACATTGTTTATATACCGGTGCTTAGTGGAGACTGTGAAGTTGAACTTCCACTTAGATTTTTTGCTACACTAGATCACAACTTGAATAGTGGACTATGCCTTGAACTACAAGTTTTCCGTGAAACTAGTTTCACAAATTCTTGACCGATACTGGGCTGCCGCAAGGCTTCCCCGCGGGTGGAGCATATACGTCATACTCCAGGGCCTTTCATGAATTTATTAGAGAACACCCAATTCTCACAGACTGCGACGTTAATAGTCAATTCATATAGGTGTGTTCCTCAGGAGATGTTCTGTAGGACAACATCTCTGCTTACCCGAATAAGCCACTTGGAACACATTAAGATAAGTATCAACCTGTCATGCAGATTAGGAGAGAGTATTGCATCTTTACCGAGTGGGATAATTATTATAGGGATACTCTCCTCCCAGCTGACCAACAGCTTGTCTCCCACGTCTACTTCACGGGATCTCCGATCACATAGAGTGGGTTACCAC
Organism: Triticum dicoccoides; assembly: GCF_002162155.2. NCBI lineage: Eukaryota > Viridiplantae > Streptophyta > Magnoliopsida > Poales > Poaceae > Triticum > Triticum dicoccoides. Next base: position 514,964,274 of record NC_041380.1, read on the forward strand.
TATGGACAACTCATGCGGTGGGTCTCAAGACCATCTCCATCGATGCATTATCTATCATGTTACGTGATAGACCCTTTGTGAAGGGATCTGCCAAGTTTTTCTACGTTTGGATATAATCCAACGTAATAACTCTGGAGTTCCTCAATTATCTAACAGATTTTAGTCTCCTCTTCACATGCCTTGAGGACTTCATATTGTCCTTAGAACTGTTTATCTTGACAATCACGGTTTGATTATCACAGTTCATTAGGATAGGGGGTATTGGTTTTTCAACCATAGGTAAGTCCATCAAGAGCTCATGAAGCCACTCTACTTCAACAGTGGCAGTGTCTAATGATGTGAGTTCTGCTTCCATAGTTGACCTCATTAAGATGGTCTGCTTGCAAGACTTCCAGGAAAGAGCGCCACCACCAAGTGTAAAAACATAACCACTTGTGGCTTTAATCTCATCAGCATCAGATATCCAGTTTGAGTCACTATAGCCCTCCGGTACCCTTGGATACCCGGTGTAGTGAATCCCATAGCTCACAGTGCCTTTCAAATAGTGCATAACTCTCTCAAGCGCATGCCAATGATCATCTCCCGGTTTTGACACAAATCGACTCAGCTTGCTTACAGCAAAAGAAATGTCAGGCCTCGTGGCACTCACCAAATACATAAGCGAGCCAATAATATGAGAATACCTCAGTTGATCTCTAGCAATCCATCGATTCTTTTGAAGCAACACACTAGCATCATATGGAGTTGGAGAAGGCGTGCAATCGCTATACCCAAAACGACTCAAGATCTTTTCCACATAATGAGACTGAAGCAGTGTGATCCCACCATTCTCATCTCTTAACAGCTTGATGTTTAAGATAAGATCAGCTACTCCTAGATCCTTCATCTCAAAGCAACGAGATAAGAAATCCTTAACCACATTGATTAAATCAAGGTTGGTTCCAAAGATCAGTATGTCGTCGACATACTGACAAAGAATAACTCCTTTGCCCCCACCATGGAGATAGTACACGCACTTGTCACCGTTATTTACTACAAAGCCGGCAGCAGTTAATGTTCTTTCGAACTTCTCATGCCACTCCTTAGGAGCTTGTTTAAGGCCATATAAAGACTTTAATAACTTGCACACCTTTCCTTCCTGACCAGGTACTACAAAACCATCTGGTTGATCCATATAAATTTCCTCCTTCAACTCTCCATTGAGGAAAGCCGTCTTAACGTCTGAGGGAGTCCTGGATTAGGGGGTATCCGGATAGCCGGACTGTTGGACTATGAAGATACAAGAATGAAGACTTCGTCCCGTGTCCGGATGGGACTCTCCTTGGCGTGGAAGGCAATCTTGGTAATACGGATATGTAGATCTCCTTCCTTGTAACCGACTCTGTGTAACCCTAGCCCCCTCCGGTGTCTATATAAACCGGAGGGTTTTAGTCCGTAGGACAACATACAATCATACCATAGGCTAGCTTCTAGGGTTTAGCCTCTCTGATCTCGTGGTAGATCAACTCTTGTAATGCTCATATCATCAAGAACAATCAAGCAGGACGTAGGGTTTTACCTCCATCAAGAGGGCCCGAACCTGGGTAAATATCGTGTCCCCTACCTCCTATTACCATCCGCCTAGACGCACAGTTCGGGACCCCCTACCCGAGATCCGTCGGTTTTGACACCGACATTGGTGCTTTCATTGAGAGTTCCTCTGTGTCGTCATCGTTAGGCTTGATGGCTCCTTCGATCATCAATAGCGATGCAGTCCAGGGTGAGACTTTTCTCCCCGGACAGATCTTTGTATTCGGCGGCTTCGCACTACGGGCCAACTCGCTTGGCCATCTGGAGCAGATCGAGAGTTATGCCCCTGGCCACCAGGTCAGGTTTGGAAGCTTAAACTACACGGCCGAGATCCACGGTGACTCGATCTTCGACGGATTCGAGCCCCTGCCGAGTGTGCCGCACGGTCACGATGAGCATGATTTAGCTCTATCATCGGATAGTGTCCAGGAGACCGCACCGGCAACCGCTCCGACCCTTAATTTGGAGCCAACTGCGCCACCCATGGACGGGTGGATAGACCCTGCCACGGAGGCCGTATCCTCAGCGGCGATCGAGCCGAGTATCGACCTTACCCTTCAAGGGAGCCGTGACGCCGAACTGCCGGATTCTTCCCCGACCATGGACTTTGAACCGCCTGCGCCCGTGCCTATCGAATCCGACTGGGCGCCGATCATGGAGTTCACCTCCGCGGATATCTTTCAGCACTCGCCCTTCGGCGACATACTGAACTCATTAAGATCTCTCTCCTTGTCAGGAGAGTCCTGGCCAAACTATATCTGGCAGGATTGGGATGCGGATGACGAAGAAATTTGCCGCCCACCCACCACCCACTTAGTAGCCACTGTCAACGATTTGACCGACACGCTCGACTTCGACTCCGAAGACATCGATGGTATGGACGACGGTGCGGGAGACGAACAGGAACCACTGCCCACAGGGCACTGGACAGCCACCTCATCATATGATATATAGATGGTGGACACACCCAAAGAAGGCAATGACGACGGGACAGCGGAGGATGACCCCTCCAAGAAGCAACCCAAGCGCCGACGTCAGCAGCGCCGCTCTAAGTCTCGCCAAAGCAAAAGCGGTGATACCGGCACAGGAGATAATAGCACTCCGGACAGTGCCAAAGATGACAACAATCCCCTCCAGCAAGATTTAGAGCAGGAGGATGGAGAAGCCAGCCCTCCCGAGAGAGCGGCAGATGAGAGGCGGAGGATGATAATTACATGCCTCCCTCCGAAGATGAGGTAAGCCTCGACGATGACGAATTTGTCGTGCCTGAGGATCCCGTCGAGCAAGAGCGCTTCAAGCGCCGGCTTATTGCCATGGCAAATAGCCTTAAGAAAAAGCAACAGCAGCTTCAAGCTAATCAAGATTTGCTAGCTGACAGATGGACTGAAGTCCTTGCGGCCGAGGAATATGAACTCGAACGCCCCTCCAAGAGTTACCCAAAGCGCAGGTTGCTACCCCGACTAGAGGAGGAAGCATTGAAACCTACATCTCCAGCGTATGACACGGCTGATCGGCCACCTCGTGGCCACGACAGAGAGGCATTTCAGCCAAAAGCTCAGCCCGCACCCCGACGCCACTCAAATAAAAATGTCAAGGCACGGGGAAACACGCTAGACCTGCGAGACGTATTGGAGAACAAAGCAAAACACGCAAGATCAATCTACAGATCACGAGGGCGCGCCACTAGGCGAGACGATAACCGTCACGCCGGATACAGTAAAAGTAAACACAGCGGACAAGACTCATTTGAGCTGCGTCGTGACATAGCCCAGTACAGAGGCGCCGCACACCCCCTATGCTTCACAGACGAAGTAATGGATCACCAAATCCCAGAGGGTTTCAAACCCGTAAATATCGAATCATACGACGGCACAACAGATCCTGCGGTATGGATCGAGGACTTCCTCCTGCACATCCACATGGCCCGCGGTGACGATCTATACGCCATCAAATACCTCCCACTCAAACTCAAAGGACCAGCTCGGCACTGGCTCAATAGCCTGCCAGCAGAATCCATTGGCTGCTGGGAGGATCTGGAAGCCGCATTCCTCGACAACTTCCAGGGCACTTATGCGCGACCACCAGATGCCGATGACTTGAGCCACATAATTCAGCAGCCAGAGGAATCGGCCAGGAAATTCTGGACATGGTTCCTAACAAAGAAAAATCAAATCGTCGACTGTCCGGATGTAGAGGCCCTAGCAGTTTTTAAGCAGAACATCCGCGACGAGTGGCTCGCCTGGCACCTTGGCCAAGAAAAGCCGAAATCTATGGCAGCCCTCACGACACTCATGACCCGCTTTTGCGCGGGAGAGGACAGCTGGCTGGCTCGAGGCAATAACATATCAAAGAACCATGGTACTTCGGATACCAAGGATAGCAATGGCAGGTTACATCGCAACAAACACAAGCGCCGCATCAACAACGACAATACCGAGGATACAATAGTCAATGCCGGATTCAGAGGCTCTAAACCAGATCAGCGGAAAAAGCCATTCAAAAGAAGCACCCCGGGCCCGTCCAGTTTGGACCGTATACTCGATCGCTCGTGTCAAATACACGACACCCCCGACAAGCCAGCCAACCACACCAACAGGGAATGTTCGGTTTTCAAGCAGGCCGGCAAGTTAAATGCCGAAAACAAAGATAAGGGGCCACATAGTGATGACGAGGAGGAGCCCCGGCCGCCAAACACCGGAGGACAGGAGAGGTTCCTCCCACAAGTGCGGACGGTGAACATGATATACGCAACCCACATCCCCAAGAGGGAGTGGAAGCATGCGTTAAGGGACGTATATGCGTTGGAGCCAGTCGCCCCAAAGTTCAACCCATGGTCCTCCTGTTCGATCACCTTCGATCGCAGGGGCCATCCCACCAGTATCCGTCATGGGGGATTCGCCGCACTGGTCCTAGACCCAATCATCGACGGATTTCACCTCACTCGAGTCCTTATGGATGGCGGCAGCAGCCTGAACCTGCTTTATCAGGACACAGTGCGCAAAATGGGTATAGAACCCTCAAGGATCAAACCCACAAAAACGACCTTCAAAGGCGTCATACCAGGTGTAGAGGCCCATTGCACAGGCTCAGTCACACTGGAAGTGGTCTTCGGATCCCCGGATAACTTCCGAAGCGAGGAGTTAATCTTCGATATAGTCTCGTTCCGCAGTGGCTATCATGCACTTCTCGGGCGAACCGCATTTGCGAGATTCAATGCGGCACCGCATTATGCATACCTCAAGCTCAAGATGCCAGGACCTCGGGGGGTCATCACAGTCAATGGAAACACATAGCGCTCTCTCCGCACGGAGGAGCACACTGCAGCCCTCGTAGTAGAAGCACAAAGAAGCCTCTTCATGCAATCCACCAGTTCAGTGATTAAACGCCCGGACACCGTCAAGCGTGCTCGGAGTAATCTGCAACAAGACTGCCTGGCATGCTCCGAGCTCGCATAGCAATGCGGCCCCCACCCCAGTCCCAGCCAAATGGCGAAATCCGTGCCAGGCATACATAATTACGCATTAAAAATACCATGGGCATAGGTGGGGGAGGGGGGCACGAGTACAGCACGCCCAGAACGCGGCTCAACCGCACTGGGGGCTTCCAGCCTTATTATTTTTTTCTCTTTCGGGACTTTACTCTCTGGAAACCCCGTCCGGCAGTATGATCGCCGGACACACGATACAACAACCAAGGAGGCAGAAAGCTACGTCGCACCATGGAACTCCCAGGTGGTCTCTGATAACGAGTGAAATACTTGCTTTACATATCATTCCTTAGCTTTCCCTTGGAGGGGACATGTCAAATAGTCCTACTTTTTGCTTATCGCACTACTTGTATCATTCTGCTTGGACGCACTTTTTTGAATAAACAATGCATAGCACTAAGTCTATTATAGCATTCTCTATTCTTCTTATATATATATATATATATATGTTCATTCATGACATTCAGCACCCGTACACTCTGGTATGGCCAATACGCCAGGGGCTTAAGCGTACCCCATAATACGGCGTGAGAAGTTTGAACACTTTCCATAGTGCGGCACCCCGAACTTATAGCATTATATGCATCAGCTCCGAATCATGTCTTGGGTCAATAGTTGGGTTTGCTCGGCTCCCATGTTTTGGTACCTTACGTTCCTCTGTATCGGCTAAGGTAGCACTGGGAGAACTACTGCGATTGTGCCCCGGTTCATCTGGGCAAGCACCTCAGTAGAGAAAGCTAAAACTGGCTATCATGATAAGGCGAGAGCTGGTCGCTGTTCGAGAGGTCTCGAGTCCCTAAAGACTTATGCCGCTTAGAGCGAAGAGTCGGCTTTGTCTGGCTTAAGGCGTGTATAGCGCCCCGAATTCGGCCTTCCGAATACTAGGGGCTTCGCCAAAATTTAAAGTTGTAGACTTCTATGGCCAAGTGAGAGTGATAAAGCATTATAGTCCGATTGCCTTGTTCGTTGTGCTGAGCACCTCCCTCGAAGGACCCAACAATGGGAAAAAGAGTGCTCAGATTTATCCCGAACACTCCAGCACTCGTGGCATGGGGGCAGAAGCCGACGACTGGCCATCTCTCAGATTTAATAAACAGCCGCACAGAAGGTAATATTTTAAATTCAAACAAGCGTTGCATAGCGCACATGAACAAGTTTTCATAATACGGAATCACACAAGCAAGTTCATTCAAAAATTACATCCTTCGCACCCTTCAGAACACCCTCGTAATACATTTCAGGGTGGCGATGCTCCTTGCCCTGCGGCGGCCCCTCCTTCACCAGCTTCTCGGCATCCATCTTGGCCCGGTGCACCTTCGCACGGGCAAAAGCCCGGCGTGCACCTTCGATGCAGATGGACCGCTTAATGACTTCCAGCCGTGGGCAGGCATCCACAAGCCGCCTCACCAGGCCGAAGTAGGTGTTGGGAAGGGAGTCGCCAGGCCATATCCGGACTATAAGGCCCCTCATGGCCTGTTCAGATGCCTTGTGCAGCTCGACCAGTTGCTTCAGCTGGTCGCTCACATCCATCGGGTGTTCGGTCCCAGTATACTGAGACCAGAACAACTTCTCTGTCAAGCTTCCCTCCTCGGCCTGGTAATACTTCGCGGCATCTGACACGCTGCGTGGCAAATCTGCGAATGCTCCTGGAGAGCTCCGGACTCGAGTAAGTAACAAGTAATTTACTTTCACATGATTGCTTTGCATATTGAATGCCTTACCCGCCGCTATCTTCCTCATCGCCTCAATTTCTTGGAGGGCCTTTTGGGCTTCAGCCTTGGCATGCTTTGTGCTTTCGACGGCTGCGGCAAGCTCGGACTCTCGCGTCTTCGAGTCAAGCTCCAAATCCTCGTGCTTCTTCACGAGAGCCTGGAGCTCTTGCTGCACCTCGCCCACCCGTGTGTCAGGACCCCGACTCAATGCCACATTGATCTAGCATGTAACACCTCATATCACTTTGCGGCCTCACGCACGGTATTCCCACGGGTGTCGCCTTACCTTTGCCCGGGACCGTTTGCGCCTTTTGGCACACGTATATGACAGTGTCGCTAGCATCCATATGATAAGGAGCCTGGGCTGACATGGCTAGTCGTAAACCCAAAGTGGCACAAACTTACAGGGACAGGCATCCATGACCCAACATCGAACGTGTCGGTCATCAGCGGGTGAACCCAGGCTGTAGCACTGGGCTAGCAGGACTCCGGTGAACCGGGCTGTAGCGGGCTAACAGGACTCCGGTATTCATCGCGTGACATTTCCCCGAAGGGACAGACACAGGAATGAAGAAGGACACATGCCGGCCAGCCTAAGTGTTCCGGAGCAGTAGCAAGCTACCATGGCTCGGTGAAACACTAGGAGACATTTCCCCGTAAGAGAGGCTACTAAAGATAAACAACTAGATGGTCAGATCCCACACATACCAAGCATTTCAATAGCATACACACAATATGCTCGATATGTGCAAATACAACATGGCATCACAACATGACTCTACGACTCAAGTAATTTATTCAATAGGCTCCGAGGAGCGAGATATTACAAACAGGGGTCTCATGACCCAACATTCAGAGCATACAAATCAAAGCACAAACGGAAGCTATCATGTCTGAGTACAGACGTCTATAAATGAAAAAGGCTGAGAAGCCTGACTATCTATCAGATCCTGCCGAGGGCACAAGATCGTAGCTGAGGTAACAAGCTAAATGTCGAAGTCCACGTGGAACTACTAGTGAGACTGAAGTCTCTCTGCAAAAACATAAAATAGGCAAACGTGAGTACAAATGTACCCAGCAAGACTTACATCAGAACTAACTACATATGCATCATTTTCAACAAGGGGATGGTGGGGTTTAACTGCAGCAAGCCAGCTTTGACTCGGTGGCTATCCTAAACTACGACTGCAAGCGACTCTTTTGAGGTGGCGCACACGAGTCCACATATTCACCATATCAATACACCACTATGGATCCGCTCCCGTCTCCCTACGAGAACGCCATCCATAGCACTCACGCTTATCTTGCGTATTTTAGGGTATCCACTTTCACTTGTCTATGAACTGATATAAGCAACCCAGAAGTCCTTTACCGCGGACACGGCTATTCGAATAGATGGTGATAACCCTACAGGGGTGTACTTCTTCATACATGTTTCCACCACTTAGCGTCTGCACACGACATGTGCTCGGCAGACTTCAAGCGAAAGCCGACGTGGGTGTAGACCATGACCTACCTAAACACTCAAGTCTCTAGTCCAGGTTTATCGCCTATTCGGGTTCCATCCATGAGGAGATCCGGCCGAAGTTTCGCTCATAGCCCCAAACGATGTGAACAGGGTTCCATGACACCAAACGGGTGCCCGGTTTACCCGGCCACGTGCCTACCGCATCACAGCCCACCCCTACGGTCAGCGCTGTCCACGGCCTCCAGCATACTACAAACACCAGAAACTACTTGCAACTCCTGGACAGAGGACAAGGGTGAATAAGAAGTCGAGCGGGGTCATATTTCAGGGCCCAATGTATGGTAGTAGCTGAATCATGGATCACAAACACAGAACTCAGTTCCTGAGGACGGCTGCAATGAGACAACCCACCATGTACTCCTACATGGCCTCTCACCGCTACCTTTACCAAATCGTGTTCACACACTTAGCTCACACAGTAGGACATGTTCACGCACCTCTGATTCATCCCCGATGAATCAGACCTGACTCAACTCTAAGCAGTAGCAGGCATGACAAACAAACATGAATGAGTAGGCACAACAGGGCTCAAACAACTCCTACTCATGCTAGTGGGTTTTATCTATTTACTGTGGCAATGACAAGTCATGCAAAGGATAAGGGGTTCAGCTACCGCAGCAAGTAACAGATGAATCGGTGTTGTCCTAATGCAGTAAAAGAGAGCAGGAGCGAGAGAGTAGGATTGTATCGGAATGAACAAGGGGGTTTTGCTTGCCTGGCACTTCTGAAGATAACATTGAGTCTTCATCAGTGTCAACGATCACATCATCGGTATCACGTCTATCGAGAGGGAACAAATACCGGCAACACAGAAGGGAACACAATTAATGCAATGCACAATATGATGCATGATCATGACATGGCAAAATGAATGTGTTATGAGCTAATGCAACTAGCAATAGATTAAATGAAGTTGGTTTGAATACAAGATTCAAATTCAAACTCCATATGTGATTATTTAAATGCCCTTCAATTGATTTGTGCTAAACAGCAGCTATAAGTTGTTCTAACATGCATGAAAATGGTACAGATGGATTCCTTGAATTTTTCTGATAATTTTTCATATATAAATTATTTCATTTGGAGTTACGGTTAATTTCCTATGATTTATTGAAGTTTTAGCTATTTTCTGGAATTTTCTGATTATTTATAAAATAAACTAAATTCCAGAAAATGAATATTGCGTCAGCATGACCTCACCCTGACGTCATCAAGTCAACAGGGGCCGGCTCGGGTCAAACCTGACCAGTGGGGCCCACTGGTCAGTGACTTAGGTGACTAACAGAGTTAATTAACTCTAACTAATCAGGTTAATAGCCACGGGGCCCACTGTCAGTGTCAGCAGGGGGTCAAACCCGGGTCAACTCGCCGGAGTTGACCCGCGGCTCGTCGCCGGCGGAGCCAGAGACGGCGGAGGGGTGCGGGTTTCCTCCTCCGGCGACCAAATGGCCGGCGGAGAGCGTCTACGTGACGCGGGCGCTCGTCCGCGTCGAGTAGTGGCAGCGGCTGGGCCTAAGATGGCCGGAGTCGTCACCGGCGTCGACCGTGGCGGTCGCCGGAGCTCGGGCGAGCTCGGGGTTGACGCTACGGTGGCCGGGGAGGCTCGTGCGGGGCACCTACATGCTCTATGCAGCGCGGGGAGAAAGCTGAGCACAACAGCTGGGCCACTAGGTGGCCGGAGGCACGTCGGCGGCGGTCACAGGCGGCGGCAGGTTTCGGCCGAACTCGGTGCAGTTGTTGTGGTGCTCGAGAGTGAGAACGGGAAGGGGGAGGAGGAAGAGGAGCTCACGGGGAGTCAGTTGGAGCAGACGGCAAGCTCGGGGAGGCAGAGACGGCGGCGAATCGACGGCGGCGGTCCTCGGTGGCCGAGGAGGGGAAAAGCGTCGGGACGGCGCTTCGGGGCTTCCGGTAGGGCGTGGGTCGGTGGGGAGGAAGAGGGGGTCGAGGCGGAGCCTCTGGTCCGGTCAGAGAAGCGAGGGGAAGGCGGTGGCTGCAGCTACGGCGAACGGCGTCGGCGGCTGCGCTCTGCTTCGGGAGAGGGGGCGAGGGAGGCGAGGCAGGGAGAGAGGGAAGAGGTGCACGGGAGAGTGAGGGGGGTCAGGGGTCCAGAGCGATGCCGAGGAGGCTTCGAGGCGCCTCGGTGAGGCAGGCAAGGAGGGTGGTGACGTGGCGAGCTCGGCGGCGTCGCGGTGTCCCTCCTCTGCCTACTGGCACGAGGAGGAAGGCGACAGGGGGGAGCGCCTGGTGGGCTGGGCCGCTGGGCCGGTCAGGTAAGCGGCGCCAGGTAAGTGGCCCAGGTGGCCTTCTCTCCCTTTCTATTTATTTCTGTTCTGTTTTGTTTTATTTAATTTATTTTGCCACTATTTTGAATTTAAAAATAATTCAAACAATGCCAAAAACTCCTCTGAATATTTTATATTGCTAGATGGACTCTTCCAAAAGCTTATAAAATATTTCAGGGGTATTTGAAATTATATTCTAATTATATGAATATAATTCAAATTCAAATAGCTAAT
>NC_041380.1:514975734-515028759 GCF_002162155.2 Triticum dicoccoides
AATTAAATCCAAAGTCCCAAAAATAATTCCTTAAAAATGTTCAATATTTTGGTTGGGACCAGAACCCTTACCAAAAATTATCAAACATTTAAGAAGAGCATTTTGGAGCAATGAATGAGATTTCTAGGGTTTTTGCCCCTCTTTTATTTAAGTTTTTGAGGCTTCCAAAATTCCTCAGTTCAGGTTTCAAAAATTTAAACATGATGCACACATGGAGCTAGCCTAGAGCACTACCAGCAGCTAGGGATGTGACAACTCACCCCCACTAAACAAGAATCTCGTCTCGAGATTCGAGCGTAGGGTAAGGTGAAGGGGGAACGCAACTAGTACAATCTTCACGATCCAGGTTGCACTTCAGTTGAACGTTGATTCGATCACCATCATTGTCTTGAAGTCTTGCTCTGAGAAATCCTGTCAACATGACATGGAGGGAAGAAGGAGACTCTAGAAGGGTCGATCTTCTCGAAGATCGAACAACTCACGGAATGAGACATAGGACCATCTCTCGGGTTGAGACACGAGATACACACCTCTAGAGGGATGGAGTGGAACAGATGACGAGGGTTCACTAGGTAGACAACAATTCCACACCTAAGAAGGTGGTAATCGATTGTCAACGTAGCAAGGAGTTGAGTTGCCATGATACCATAACGATACACCTTAGGGAAGGTGACTCGTAGAGATATCCCCTTAAGTGGCAAAAAGAATTACTTTTGATTCAGAGATCATTGAAACTCTTTAAACCAGCCTAAGGCAATTCTCGAGCGATCGTTTGGAGGGGGTCGGTAGAATGGCATACTCGGACTTGGATGATGTGAATTACCTTGTTGAAGACAACGTAATGGATGATTTTGCTTATCACCGGAAATGGAAGAGACCCATGGTAGAATGGCACATTGGCGGTGCAAGCTGGGAACAAAATGCAAATGCTGGGAATGATTCTAGTAACTGGGGAGAACCCAACAATAGAGAGTGAATCCACTGTTGAGAAGTTATAGCATAACCGAGGAAGTTGAGAGCAAACCTAGCTGGTGCCGATGGTAACACCTAACGCTTGTGCGTGCTCTCAAGAACTTGAGCATTTCCATAATCATCAAGGTTTTACCAATATCCGTGTCAAGGATTCTGGCAACACAACTTACTACCATGATGAATACCGGTGGAAGATGCCGATGCAAAGGAAGATAACACCTTCTTAGATTTCACCTTGGCGAGGCCAAGGAAACAAAATCTGGATGATCGACCGAGAGACATTTAGCACTCCGCTTCTAATGTTCTCCTTGATGTGCTAGCGTAACCCATTCATAGATATGGTTTGATATCTAGAACATCAAGTAAAAGGTCGGACTTCGGGAGCAATAGAATCCATAAGGAACAGTTACGGAGGTAAATCCTACGAAATCCTTATGGGGAGGTGGCCAACTTCCTCAATCAAGATATTATAATAACAGGTCTTCCGGCTGGGTGTGTTGGCCACGACATCCACTTTACCGGTTTTCGAGGGACCGATATTATAATTCTTGGGAAATATTCCAACCATCATGTCTGCCTGAGATTCAGATCTGGTTGGTGTCAGGATATTCCAGACTCATCGAGTCTAGGAAGAAAAATGAAAGTTGCAACACAATTCGACGAGACAACGCTGCGAGATTCTCGGGGAATGAACTACGATAGTAAGCTCCAAAACATGAGCTGGTTCTGCTACAAACATGTGAACACGCTGTCCCAGACAAACATGACCACGTGGTAGTCTTATAATAAAACACTACCGAGTTCAGGTGGGGAACCATCATTAATGACATCGAAGTCTCCACGCGTGGAAGTCCAAAGAGTTCACCTTGGACAGACTCCTTTATCTTTGAACAACTCAATCAGTGGCTTGGTGTGCTCGGAACACATATGGAATGAAGGTTGCAAGTCTCCAGACCACAGAATACTTCGCACGTATGCATGACTGACTTGGGATGATTCCAGAGGAAGCAAAACTAACTTTCTCAAATCCACGGCGGCAACTTTCACCAAATGCACGTGTATAAGAGGAAGTCACTCCTTTCATCAAACAAATACTTCATGAGTTAGCATGAAGAAATGCTTTCAAAAGTTTCCAACACTAGCTTAATGTTCAACAAAATCATGGAGGAGATAAGGATGTTGTCAATGGGCTCAACAACAATTCTTCCGGGTTTCCCTTTAAAAGGAATTCCATAGTTAAGAGAACAAGTGTTAGCATTGGTCAGACCCAAAAGATATAATGGTGTATGCTCGAGGGATCAACCACGAGTAAGACAACATTACGAATATCGTTGGTTCTGGTCTGATTGGATGATAGTCCATACTCAAATTATAGATGGGGTAAGACAATAGGTCCAACAACTGATCACAAGGACCAATTAATGAAGATATCATCTTTCTTCAACACACACACATACACAGAAAGATATCCCTTAACATGAACTAAGTCAGACAAGCTTTTGTCTTCCAACTCTCCAAGTTGTTGTCTAGCTTAACCAACTAGCTCCGGGATATCCATCACAGATTCTTGGAGAAAGGGTGGTTCACAAGAATAAACCAACTTGATCACGAACTCAACATAGCGGTCAGGTGACAACCTGGTAATACTTCCGAGAAGATATTCGGAAAATCACGAACCACCGATATGTTACTAAGATCGAGAACAATCTTGCTTTTCAGGGCAAGATGATATGATCAAATGAGTGAGGACTTGACACAGTCCTAACTCATTGACCGAAGGGTGCACCGAAATAAGAACTAGATAGCACGATCAGTCTTAGGGTGACGATTCAATAATCAATATGCTGAGAATGAGGTTATCGTCCATTTAACTACCAAGCAACAAGGTTGCTAGGAGTATTTAATTCACACATCACGATTCACTTGTCGGCACTCCGGTTGTGACAACACGGAACCGAGGGATGAATAATGATGGCGAGAAGTATCACTACATCAAGAATTCACAAGAGCCGGTGCAATCCTCATGAAAATCCTGACATAAAGACGGTAATACTTCAGGGTAGAACAGAATCAAAAGCTGGATTGCATCTGATCTGTGGAAGACAACTTCTTTGACCCGATCCTGGATATGGATGAGGTACTGGAGTTTGTTTCTCCTAGTCATTCCGCGATAGAATGGCTTGACGGACCACAAGAGTAATAGGCATCGATAAACGAATGCACGCATACTCTTGACTATCAATTGATAGACGAGGGTCAGAAGGCAACTAAAGAGAACATCTCAAAGAAACATATAATTTTCTGAGTTGTGGATGGATAGATTAGTATGTCGAACCAAGTTCAACATATTTCTTCCGGATAACCCATGCAGAGAGGTAAGACTGGCAGAGTCACAATATAGCATGGAGAACTCATCAAAAATAATCCTGTTGTGATATTTCAGTTTAACGAGGAACTTCTGCCATAAGTAGTTCATGGTATTTGGAAGAAGGATGTACCACGAACCTCGAGGACTATCGCAAAGTTACTAATATCCTAAAGGCACTAGCAATTACTATCAACATGAAGTAGGTAGAGTGAATCTCGGGTTCAAAACCCAGAAATAGAATACCTACTACTAAGTAGCATCACGGGATGCTTCCGAGAATGATGGCCAGAATCATCGCACTGGGAACACAAATCATGGCTAAATTACTAGATGATCCCCTAAGACACCTAGGGTCTTAATACTAGCTCCAACATAAAGGTCGAGGCAGTAGAATACCTCAACTCAACAATTAGTGTGATTGAGCTGGCATGAAGGAGCATCGAAACCAGAGGGAAAGGATTTTGCAAATGCATTAGACTATTTAGAAACCTGGAATGACTCGGACAGCATAACGGCTGTAAATGCTCAGAAAAGATTTGGGACATTCACAAAAATGGTGGCATAACCACTCAGAAGCACAATATCAAGGTTTCGAGATCAACAATTAACATACGGAAGTAGTAGGAACTGAACTGAGACTTAAGTCCAACAATCTATAAGTCTACGGATTAGTAACACATGATCCTGATAGAAAGAAGAGATAGCCTAGTGCTTAATCCCCGTAGGAAAGATAAGATGACTCAGATCAGAAGGCATAAGGTATAAGGAGTAAAAAGAGCCTTACGTTCCATCCCACAATCAATTCCCTTACATAACTAAAGAATTTCTAGACTCAACTTCGACCAGTTTGGCTTGGTAATCCTACAGGCAGTCAAGCTCTGATACCAACGCTGTCAGGACCCCGACTCAATGCCACATTGATCTAGCATGTAACACCTCATATCACTTTGTGGCCTCACGCACGGTATTCCCACGGGTGTCGCCTTACCTTTGCCCGGGACCGTTTGCGCCTTTTGGCACACGTATATGACAGTGTCGCTAGCATCCATATGATAAGGAGCCCGGGCTGACATGGCTAGTCGTAAACCCAAAGTGGCACAAACTTACAGGGACAGGCATCCATGACCCAGCATCGAACGTGTCGGTCATCAGCGGGTGAACCCAGGCTGTAGCACTGGGCTAGCAGGACTCCGGTGAACCGGGCTGTAGCGGGCTAACAGGACTCCGGTATTCATCGCGTGACATTTCCCCGAAGGGACAGACACAGGAACAAAGAAGGACACATGCCGGCCAGCCTAAGTGTTCCGGAGCAGTAGCAAGCTACCATGGCTCGGTGAAACACTAGGAGACATTTCCCCGTAAGAGAGGCTACTAAAGATAAACAACTAGATGGTCAGATCCCACACATACCAAGCATTTCAATAGCATACACACAATATGCTCGATATGTGCAAATACAACATGGCATCACAACATGACTCTACGACTCAAGTAATTTATTCAATAGGCTCCGAGGAGCGAGATATTACAAACAGGGGTCTCATGACCCAACATTCAGAGCATACAAATCAAAGCACAAACGGAAGCTATCATGTCTGAGTACAGACGTCTATAAATGAAAAAGGCTGAGAAGCCTGACTATCTATCAGATCCTGCCGAGGGCACAAGATCGTAGCTGAGGTAACAAGCTAAATGTCGAAGTCCACGTGGAACTACTAGTGAGACTGAAGTCTCTCTGCAAAAACATAAAATAGGCAAACGTGAGTACAAATGTACCCAGCAAGACTTACATCAGAACTAACTACATATGCATCATTTTCAACAAGGGGATGGTGGGGTTTAACTGCAGCAAGCCAGCTTTGACTCGGTGGCTATCCTAAACTACGACTGCAAGCGACTCTTTTGAGGTGGCGCACACGAGTCCACATATTCACCATATCAATACACCACTATGGATCCGCTCCCGTCTCCCTACGAGAACGCCATCCATAGCACTCACGCTTATCTTGCGTATTTTAGGGTATCCACTTTCACTTGTCTATGAACTGATATAAGCAACCCAGAAGTCCTTTACCGCGGACACGGCTATTCGAATAGATGGTGATAACCCTACAGGGGTGTACTTCTTCATACATGTTTCCACCACTTACGTCTGCACACGACATGTGCTCGGCAGACTTCAAGCGAAAGCCGACGTGGGTGTAGACCATGACCTACCTAAACACTCAAGTCTCTAGTCCAGGTTTATCGCCTATTCGGGTTCCATCCATGAGGAGATCCGGCCGAAGTTTCGCTCATAGCCCCAAACGATGTGAACAGGGTTCCGTGACACCAAACGGGTGCCCGGTTTACCCGGCCACGTGCCTACCGCATCACAGCCCACCCCTACGGTCAGCGCTGTCCACGGCCTCCAGCATACTACAAACACCAGAAACTACTTGCAACTCCTGGACAGAGGATAAGGGTGAATAAGAAGTCGAGCGGGGTCATATTTCAGGGCCCAATGTATGGTAGTAGCTGAATCATGGATCACAAACACAGAACTCAGTTCCTGAGGATGGCTGCAATGAGACAACCCACCATGTACTCCTACATGGCCTCTCACCGCTACCTTTACCAAATCGTGTTCACACACTTAGCTCACACACAGTAGGACATGTTCACGCACCTCTGATTCATCCCCGATGAATCAGACCTGACTCAACTCTAAGCAGTAGCAGGCATGACAAACAAACATGAATGAGTAGGCACAACAGGGCTCAAACAACTCCTACTCATGCTAGTGGGTTTTATCTATTTACTGTGGCAATGACAGGTCATGCAAAGGATAAGGGGTTCAGCTACCGCAGCAAGTAACAGATGAATCGGTGTTGTCCTAATGCAGTAAAAGAGAGCAGGAGCGAGAGAGTAGGATTGTATCGGAATGAACAAGGGGGTTTTGCTTGCCTGGCACTTCTGAAGATAACATTGAGTCTTCATCAGTGTCAACGATCACATCATCGGTATCACGTCTATCGAGAGGGAACAAATACCGGCAACACAGAAGGGAACACAATCAATGCAATGCACAATATGATGCATGATCATGACATGGCAAAATGAATGTGTTATGAGCTAATGCAACTAGCAATAGATTAAATGAAGTTGGTTTGAATACAAGATTCAAATTCAAACTCCATATGTGATTATTTAAATGCCCTTCAATTGATTTGTGCTAAACAGCAGCTATAAGTTGTTCTAACATGCATGAAAATGGTACAGATGGATTCCTTGAATTTTTCTGATAATTTTTAATATATAAATTATTTCATTTGGAGTTACGGTTAATTTCCTATGATTTATTGAAGTTTTAGCTATTTTTTGGAATTTTCTGATTATTTATAAAATAAACTAAATTCCAGAAAATGAATATTGCGTCAGCATGACCTCACCCTGACGTCATCAAGTCAACAGGGGCCGGCTCGGGTCAAACCTGACCAGTGGGGCCCACTGGTCAGTGACTTAGGTGACTAACAGAGTTAATTAACTCTAACTAATCAGGTTAATAGCCACGGGGCCCACTGTCAGTGTCAGCAGGGGGTCAAACCCGGGTCAACTCGCCGGAGTTGACCCGCGGCTCGTCGCCGGCGGAGCCAGAGACGGCGGAGGGGTGCGGGTTTCCTCCTCCGGCGACCAAATGGCCGGCGGAGAGCGTCTACATGACGCGGGCGCTCGTCCGCGTCGAGTAGTGGCAGCGGCTGGGCCTAAGATGGCCGGAGTCGTCACCGGCGTCGACCGTGGCGGTCGCCGGAGCTCGGGCGAGCTTGGGGTTGACGCTACGGTGGCCGGGGAGGCTCGTGCGGGGCACCTACATGCTCTACGCAGCGCGGGGAGAAAGCTGAGCACAACAGCTGGGCCACTAGGTGGCCGGAGGCACGTCGGCGGCGGTCACAGGCGGCGGCAGGTTTCGGCCGAACTCGGTGCAGTTGCTGTGGTGCTCGAGAGTGAGAACGGGAAGGGGGAGGAGGAAGAGGAGCTCACGGGGAGTCAGTTGGAGCAGACGGCAAGCTCGGGGAGGCGGAGACGGCTGCGAATCGACGGCGGCGGTCCTCGGTGGCCGAGGAGGGGAAAAGCGTCGGGACGGTGCTTCGGGGCTTCCGGTAGGGCGTGGGTCGGTGGGGAGGAAGAGGGGGTCGAGGCGGAGCCTCTGGTCCGGTCAGAGAAGCGAGGGGAAGGCGGTGGCTGCAGCTACGGCGAACGGCGTCGGCGGCTGCGCTCTGCTTCGGGAGAGGGGGCGAGGGAGGCGAGGCAGGGAGAGAGGGAAGAGGTGCACGGGAGAGTGAGGGGGGTCAGGGGTCCAGAGCGATGCCGAGGAGGCTTCGAGGCGCCTCGGTGAGGCAGGCAAGGAGGGTGGTGACGTGGCGAGCTCGGCGGCGTCGCGGTGTCCCTCCTCTGCCTACTGGCACGAGGAGGAAGGCGACAGGGGGGAGCGCCTGGTGGGCTGGGCCGCTGGGCCGGTCAGGTAAGCGGCGCCAGGTAAGTGGCCCAGGTGGCCTTCTCTCCCTTTCTATTTATTTCTGTTCTGTTTTGTTTTATTTAATTTATTTTGCCACTATTTTGAATTTAAAAATAATTCAAACAATGCCAAAAACTCCTCTGAATATTTTATATTGCTAGATGGACTCTTCCAAAAGCTTATAAAATATTTCAGGGGTATTTGAAATTATATTCTAATTATATGAATATAATTCAAATTCAAATAGCTAATGAATTAAATCCAAAGTCCCAAAAATAATTCCTTAAAAATGTTCAATATTTTGGTTGGGACCAGAACCCTTACCAAAAATTATCAAACATTTAAGAAGAGCATTTTGGAGCAATGAATGAGATTTCTAGGGTTTTTGCCCCTCTTTTATTTAAGTTTTTGAGGCTTCCAAAATTCCTCAGTTCAGGTTTCAAAAATTTAAACATGATGCACACATGGAGCTAGCCTAGAGCACTACCAGCAGCTAGGGATGTGACACCGTGCCTCTTGTTTTTCCTGCTCGGTGTGCTCCTTGGCCACTTTGTTTTCGGCCTCGGACAGCGCTTGCTTCAGGGTCGCCACTTCGGTCGTGGTCCCTGGCACATCCATGATGATACTATCATTTTGCAACCGCATCTTGTATATATATATATATATATAGACAAGGCATTACTTACCTTTGTTCTCCTCGAGCTGCCTCTTGGCAAGGCCTAGCTCTTTCTTAGACCGCTCGAGATTCTGCCTCAGTGCGGCGACCTCTGCAGTCAATGCGGCAGAGGTCGGCAGTGAAGCCTACATACGCATACAGACATACTTATATTAGACCCATGCAAATATTATTTGATCCTCTATTCGGCTTTTCTTTGTGAACACCAAACAGAGCATCAGGGGCTATTGTCTATGTGGTAATATTTTCCTATATTTTAAACACTTACCTCAAAGCCTGTTAGAAGGCTGGCACAGGCTTCAGTCAGTCCGCTCTTGGCGGACTGAACTTTCTTGATCACCGCACTCATAATAGTGCGGTGTTCTTTGTCGATGGAAGCGCCGCGAAGCACTCCCAGCAGGTTGTCCGGTGCCTCTGGATGGACATAGGTCACCGGCACGGGCGGCTTGCCCCTCTTGGAAGGGGGCCGCCTACCTGAGTCTGGAACCACTGGAGGTTCCAGCGCGGTGTTCGGCTGAGGGCCAAACTTGGAGCCCTTGGGAGTCTCGCTCCCTTCGCGCCTGGAGTCCGGATGGTCGCCTTGAGGCGCCTCCAGGACTATCTCCCCCCGGCTCGGTGCCCCTTGAGACAATACCTCGACATTGTCCGTAGGGCAAGGACAGGAGGCGGTTGGAAGTGTATCACTATCCATATCCGACGAGTCCAAGGAACCGTCCGACGAGGATACGTCGATACGGGCTCGGGGCGGACTGCATGATCATATTCGACGTTAGGAGAAGCAGTGCAATAAAAGTATGATGTGAGTTACTCTGGTATCCGAATACTTACGACTTCGCCAGGGGCTTGGCCCTAAGTAACCACTCGTCTCCGTCGTCGGCGGCGGTGGTGGAACAGTCCGGAAGGAGAGTCCTTCCCTTCATGGACCCTTCGGCCTCCCCGGTTGGGGCGGCCTTCCTTTTCTTGTCTCCCCGGGCTGGAGGGGGAGAGTCTTCATCTTCCTCCTACTCGTTTTCACAGGAGGAGTGCGTCTCGGAGTTATCGGACGATGAGTCCAATACCACCTGGCACCGGGAACTCTTTCGGGTTCCCTTGGCCTTCTTCTTGGTCTTCTCCGGCACCTCATAGGGAGCTGGAGTCCGCATCTCCGTCAGGAGAGCGTCTGCAGGGTCTTCGGGCAGAGGGGCCGAACAGTTAATCTAATCCGATGTCTCCACCCAGTCCTGTCAAAGGCATGGGAGCTCAGACCCCGCACATGGTTAAGCTATGGGAAATAAATACTCCACCAGATGTACAGAACTTACCGGATTCGTAGGGCGCTTCGCGCTTAGCCCGCGGTCCTCGGTAAGAGAAGGAGGGACCTCGGCGCCCTTGAACAGCACCTTCCAGACATCCTTATGCGTCGCATCAAAGAGCTCGCGTAGAGTCTGGTGCTGAGCTGGGTCGAACTCCCATGAGTTGAAAGCCCGTTATTGACACGGGAGGATCCGGCGGAAGAGCATGACCTGGACTATGTTGAAAAGCTTAAGTTTCTTGCTTATCATGTTCCGGATACACTTCTGGAGTCCGTCCAGCTCCATCGATGAACCCCAGGACAGGCCCTTCTCCTTCCAAGAAGTGAGCCGCGTGGGGATTCTGGATCGAAACTCGGGGGCCGCCACCCAGTTGGTGTCACGCGGCTCGGTGATGTAGAACCACCCCGATTGCCACCCCTTTATGGTCTCCACGAAGGAGACCTCGAGCCATGTAACATTGGGCATTTTGCCCACCATGGCTCCACCGCACTCCGCTTGTTGGCCGCCTATTACCTTCGGCTTGATATTGAAGGTCTTCAGCCACAGGACGAAGTGGGGCCAGATGCGGAGGAAAGCCTCGCACACGACGATGAACGCCGAGATGTTGAGGATGAAATTCGGGGCCAGATCATGAAAGTCCAACCCGTAATAGAACATAAGGCCGCGGACGAATGGATGGAGGGGAGACCCCAGTCCTCAGACGAAGTGGGGGAGGAAAACCACCCTTTCGTGAGGTTCCGGGGTAGGGACGATTTGCCCCGCGGCTGGTAGCCGGTGCGCGATATCCGCGGCTAAGTATCCGGCCCCACGTAGTTTTTTTATGTGTCCCTCCGTGACGGAGGAGACCATCCACTTGCCTCCCACTCCGGACATGTTTGGAGAGAGTTGAGGAGAAGGATGTGGACTTGGGCGCTGGAGCTCGAGTGCGCGAGAATGGATGAGCAAGGAGGAAGAAGGCGTGGGTAGAAAAAGGTGAAACCTTATCCCTTTATAAGGGCGGACGAAACTATGCGCCCCCACCAGCCTGGTAAAACTCGCTTATCCCCCAAGCGTCGTAATTGATGGCGCGGTTGGGTTACCTACGTCCGTATTGATGGGAATCACGTAATAAGGGGACACGATCTCTGCTTCAACAAGACGTGCCAAGGAAACCGCCTCGCGAAACACGCTGAGATAGGTTATGAAAAACAATTCGAATAAAGACCTGGCTGTGGTGTGATGTCACGCTACGGGGTATGTCAGAAGATTGGATTTGTGGAAATATTATTCTCTCTACGGTGGTATGTGGAACTTGTTTTGCAGAGCTAGACACGATCCCCGTGTTTAAAATCTTCTATGAAGTATTCGGAGGAGGAACCTGCCTTGCAATGTCGAAAACAATCTGCGCGCTGGACTCATCGTCATTGAAGCCTGGTTCAGGGGCTACTGAGGGAGTCCTGGATTAGGGGGTATCCGGATAGCCGGACTATATCCTTTGGCCGGATTGTTGGACTATGAAGATACAAGATTGAAGACTTCGTCCCGTGTCCGGATGGGACTCTCCTTGGCGTGGAAGGCAAGCTTGGCAATACGGATATGTAGATCTCCTTCCTTGTAACCGACTCTGTGTAACCCTAGCCCCCTCCGGTGTCTATATAAACTGGAGGGTTTTAGTCCTTAGGACAACATACAATCATACCATAGGCGAGCTTCTAGGGTTTAGCCTCTCTGATCTTGTGGTAGATCAACTCTTGTAATACTCATATCATCAAGAACAATCAAGCAGGACGTAGGGTTTTACCTCCATCAAGAGGGCCCGAACCTGGGTAAACATCGTGTCCCCTGCCTCCTGTTACCATCTGCCTAGACGCACAGTTCGGGACCCCCTACCCGAGATCCGCCGGTTTTGACACCGACAACGTCCATTTGATGAACGAGAATACCATGTGAGGCAGCCAGTGATAGTAGCACCCGAATTGTGGTCAGCCTAGACATGGGTGAGTAAGTATCAAAGAAGTGTCTTCACCTTCTTTCTGGGTATAACCCTTATCCACAAGCCGTGCCTTGTACTTTTCAATCGTACCATCAGGTCTAAGCTTCTTCTTGAACACCCACTTACATCCTACAGGTTTGCACCCATAAGGACGGACAGTGATCTCCCAGGTTCCGTTAGCTAAGATGGAATCCATCTCGCTACGAACAACCTCCTTCAAGTAGTCAGCATCAGGAGATGCATAGGCTTCTGAAATAGTCATGGGTGTGTCATCCACAAGGAACACAATGAAATCATCACCAAAGGACTTTGTAGTCCTCTGTCTCTTACTCCTCACAGGAGTTCCATTGTCACCCTCAATAGGATTCTCAACGTGTTCCATCGCAATGGTGGGTTCAGGAATTACAGGGAATTCCTCACTAGATGGAGTAGGTATCTCCTGGTTTGATGAACTCGACATATCCTTCATAGGAAATATGTCCTCAAAGAAAGTCACATCATTTGACTCCATAATCGTACAAACATGCATGTCGGATACCTCAGATTTTATTATCAAAAATATATAGCCAACGCTATGAAAATCATAGCCCAGAAGAACACAATCCACGGTTTTTGGTCCAAACTTGCGCTTCTTGGGAATTGGTATATTGACTTTCGCCAAACAACCCCAAGTATGTAGGTAAGAGAGTTTCAATCTTTTCCTTTCCCATTCCTCAAATGGAGTCATGGTCTTATGCTTTGTGGGAACTCGGTTTAGGACATGACACACAGTCATTAGCGCCTCCCCGCACCATTCCTTGGAAAGACCCGATGTGTCTAACATGGTGTTAACCATATCAATTAGAGTTTGGTTCATTCTTTCGGCTACCCCATTTGACTGAGGTGAGTAGGGAGGCATCCTCTCATGGATTATACCATGTTCCGCACAAAACAGATCAAATTCATTGGAAAAATACTCTCCACCACGATCGGACCTAAGTCGTTTAATTTTTCGATCAAGTTGGTTCTCTGCTTCAGCTTTATAGTTTTTGAAGAAAGTTAAAGCCTCATCTTTTGATTTCAGAAGATACACGTAACAATATCTAGTAGAGTCATCAATCAACGTCATGAAGTATCTCTTTCCACCTTTTGTCAACACGCCATTCATCTCACAAAGATCAGAATGTATCAGCTCTAGTGGCGCCAAGTCTCTTGCCTCTGCAGTCTTATGGGACTTGTGAGGTTGCTTAGCTTGCACACGTACTTGGCACTTAGAACCTTTGACAGTAGAGATTTTCGGAATAAAATTCATATTGGCCAGCGGCATCATGCAACCAAAGTTATTGTGACAAAGTCATGAATGCAAAATATCAGACTCATTATTGTGGCAAACATTATTAATAGCTTTTGTGCAAATATCTGACAAAGACAGGCGGAACAAGCCTCCACTTGACACGTCTCCAACGTATCTATAATTTTTTATTGCTCCATGCTATATTATCTACTGTTTTGGATGTTTATGGGCTTTATTATACACTTTTATATCATTTTTGGGACTAACCTATTAACCCAGAGCCCAATGCCAGTTTCTGTTTATCCTTCTTTTAGAATATCGCAGAAAAGGAAAATCAAACGGAGTCCAATTGACCTGAAACTTCACGGAACTTATTTTTGGATCAGATGAAGCCCAGAAGACCTGGAGTCCATGTAAGGGAAGCTTCGAGGAGGCCACGAGGTAGGGGGCGCGCCCACCCCCCTGGGCGCGCCCTCCACCCTCGTGGGCCCCTCGTGACTCCCCTGACGTACTTCTTCCGCCTATATATCTCCATATACCCTAAAAACATCCGGGAGCATAATAGATCGGGAGTTCCGCCGCCAGAAGCCTCCGTAGCCACCGAAAGCCAATCTATACCCGTTCCGGCACCCTGCCGAAGGGGGGGATCCCTCTCCGGTGGCCATCTTCATCATCCCGGTGCTATCCATGACGAGGAGGGAGTAGTTCTCCCTCGAGGCTGAGGCTATGTACCAGTAGCTATGTGTTTGATCTCTCTCTCGTGTTCTTAGTTTGGCATGATCTTGATGTATCGCGAGCTTTGCTATTATAGTTGGATCTTATGTTTCTCCTCCCCCTCTACTCTCTTGTAATGGATTGAGTTTCCCCTTTGAAGTTATCTTATCGGATTGAGTCTTTAAATATTTGAGAACACTTGATGTATGTCTCGCCGTGTGTATCTGTGGTGACAATGGGACATCACATGATTCACTTGATGTATGTTTTGGTGATCAACTTGTGCGTTTCGCCCATGAACCTATGCATAGGGGTTGGCACACGTTTTCGTCGTGATTCTCCGGTAGAAACTTTGGGGCACTCTTTGAGGTTCTATGTGTTGGTTGAATAGATGAATCTGAGGTTGTGTGATGCATATCGTATAATCATACCCATGGATACTTGAGGTGACATTGGAGTATCTAGGTGACATTAGGGTTTTGGTTGATTTGTGTCTTAAGGTGTTATTCTAGTACGAACTCTAGGGCTATTTGTGACACTTATAGGAATAGCCAAATGGATTGATTGGAAAGAATAACTTTGAGGTGGTTTCGTACCCTACCACAATCTCTTCATTCGTTCTCCGCTATTAGTGACTTCGGAGTGACTCTTTGTTGCATGTTAAGGGATAGTTATGTGATCCAATTATGTTATGATTGTTGAGGGAACTTGCACTAGCGAAAGTATGAACCCTAGGCCTTGTTTCAACGCATTGCAATACCGTTTACGCTCACTTTTATCATTAGTTACCTTGCTGTTTTTATAATTTCAGATTACAAAAACCTTTATCTACTATCCATATACCACTTGTTTCACCATCTCTTCGTCGAACTAGTGCACCTATACAATTTACCATTGTATTGGGTGTGTTGGGGACACAAGAGACTCTTTGTTATTTGGTTGCAGGGTTGATTGAGAGAGACAATCTTCATCCTATGCCTCCTACGGATTGATAAACCTTAGGTCATCCACTTGAGGGAAATTTGCTACTGTCCTACAAACGTCCGCACTTGGAGGCCCAACAACGTCTACAAGAAGAAGGTTGTGTAGTAGACATCAAACTCTTTTCTGGCGCCGTTGCCGGGGAGGTTAGCGCTTGAAGGCATATCTTTAGATCTTGCAATCGAGTCTTTTAGTTTCTTGTTTTATCACTAGTTTAGTTTATAAAAGAAAATTAAATGGAATTAAGTTTGCCTCATACGCTTCATCTTTTTAATATCTTTCGTGAGTATGATGGAAAGGATAATTGTGCTCAAGTGCTAGAAGAAGAAATCTATAAAATGTTTGGCACTAAATATTTGAATGATGAGCATGATTGCGATGTTGTTAGTACGAATTCTTTGAATATCCATGATGCTAATGATATGAAAAGCCACAAGCTTGGGGAATCTATGTTTGATGAAGATGATATTTTTTGTCCCCCAAGTTTTGATGAGCAAATTTATTATGATGAAAGTATGCCTACTATCTATGATGATTATTGTGATGACACATATGCTTTAAAGAATAATAATAACAATGAACCTTGTCATCTTGATCTTAATTTTCAATCACATGATAGTTATTTTGTTGAGTTTGCTCCCACTATTATTCATGAGAAGAATTTTGCTTATGTGGAGAGTAGTAAATTTTCTATGCTTGTAGATCATGAAAAGAATGATTTAAGTGCTGGTTATATTGTTGAATTCATTCATGATGCTACTAAAAATTATTATGAGGGAGGAATATATGCTTGTAGGAATTGCAATAATATCAAGTTTCCTTTCTATGTGCTTAAAGTTTCGAAGTTATGATTGTTTTGCCCTCCTATGCTAGTTGATTATTGTTCCCATAAGTTGTTTTCTCACAAAATCCCTATGCATAGGAAGTATGTTAGACTTAAATGTGCTAGTCATATTCTTCATGATGCTCTCTTTATGTTTCAATTCTTATCTTTTATGTGAGCATCGTCGAAATCATCATGCCTAGCTAGGGGCGTTAAACGATAGCGCTTGTTGGGAGGCAACCCACCTTTACTTTTGTTCCTTGCTTTTTGCTCCTGTTTAGTAATAAATAATTCATCTAGCCTCTGTTTAGATGTGGTTTTTGCTACCTCTTGAGCTTGCGTTGGATTTCCCCAAAGAGGAAGGGATGATGCAGTAGAGCAGCGTAAGTATTTCCCTCAATTTTTGAGAACCAAGGTATCAATCCAGTAGGAGGCCATGCTCAAGTCCCTCGTACCTGCACAAAACGATAGCTACTCGCAACCAACGCGATTAGGGGTTGTCAATCCCTTCACGGTCACTTACGAGAGTGAGATCTGATAGATATAATATTTTTGGTATTTTTGGTATAAAGATGTAAAGTGAAAAGTAAAAGGCAAAGTAAAAAGCAAAACAAGATTAAAGTGATGGAGATTGATATGATGCGAATGGACCCGGGGGCCATAGGTTTCACTAGTGGCTTCTCTCAAGAGCATAAGTATTCTACGGTGTGTGAACAAATTACTGTTGAGCAATTGACAGAATTGAGCATAGTTATGAGAATATCTAGGCATGATCATGTATATAGGCATCACGTCCGTGACAAGTAGTCCGAAACGATTCTGCATCTACTACTATTACTCCACTCATCGACCGCTATCCAGCATGCATCTAGAGTATTAAGTTAAAATCAGAGTAACATCTTAAGCAAGATGACATGATGTAGAGATAAATTCATGCAATATGAAATAAACCCCATCTTGTTATCCTCGATGGCAACGATGCAATACGTGCCTTGCTGCCCCTTCTGTCACTGGGAAAGGACACCGCAAGATCGAACCCAAAGCTAAGCACTTCTCCCATGGCAAGAACTACCAATCTAGTTGGCCAAACCAAACGGATAATTCGAGGAGACTTGCAAAGATAACCAATCATACATAAAAGAATTCAGAGAAGATTCAAATATTATTCATAGATAGACTTGATCATAAACCCACAATTCATCTGTCTCAACAAACACATCGCAAAAAGAAGATTACATCGAATAGATCTCCACAAGAGAGGGGGAGAACTTTGTATTGAGATCCAAAAAGAGAGAAGAAGCCATCTAGCTACTAACTATGGACCCGAAGGTCTGAGGTAAACTACTCACACTTCATCGGAGGGGCTATGATGATGTAGAAGCCCTCCGTGATGACGGCCCTCTCCGGCGGAGCTTCGGAACAGGCCCCAAGATGGGATCTCGTGGATACAGAAAGTTGCGGCAGTGGAATTAGGTTTTTGGCTCCTGTTCTGATCGTTTGGGGGTACGTAGATCGGGGGAGAACTTTGTATAGGAGGAAGGAGTACGTCGGTGGAGCTCCGAGGGGCCCACAAGGCAGGGGCGCGCCCTAGGGGGGGCGCGCCCACACCCTCGTGACCGCCTCTCTGATGCCTTGGCATAGGGTCCAAGTCTCCTGGATCACGTTATGTGAGAAAATCACGTTCCCGAAGGTTTCATTCCGTTTGGACTCGGTTTGATATTCCGTTTCTTCAAAACACTAAAATAGGCAAAAAAACAACAATTCTGGGTTGGGCCTCCAGTTAATAGGTTAGTCCCAAAAATAATATAAAAGTGGAAAATAAAGCCCAATATAGTCCAAAATAGTAGATAATATAGTATGGAGCAATCAAAAATTATAGATACGTTGGAGACATATCAGGCATCCCCAAGCTTAATTCCTGCTCGTCCTCGAGTAGGTAAATGATAAAAAGAGAATTTTTGATGCGGATTGCTACTTGGCATAATTTCAATGCAAATCTTCTTAATTGTGATATGAATATTCAGATTCGAAAGATTCAAGACAAAAGTTTATATTGACATAAAAATAATAATACTTCAAGCATACTAACAAAGCAATTATGTCTTCTCAAAATATCATGGCCAAAGAAAGTTATCCCTACAAAATCATATAGTCTGGCTATGCTCTATCTTCACCACACAAAGTATTTAAATCATGCACAACCCCGATGACAAGCCAAGCAATTGTTTCATACTCTAACTTTTTCAAAACTTTTTCAATCTTCACGCTATACATGAGCGTGAGCCATGGATATAGCACTATAGGTGGAAGAGTATGGTGGTTGTGGAGAAGACAAAAAGGAGAAGATAGTCTCACATCAACTAGGCGTATCAACGGGCTATGGAGATGCCCATCAATAGATATCAATGTGAGTGAGTAGGGATTTCCATGCAACGGATGCACTAGAGCTATAAGTATATGAAAGCTCAAAAAGAAACTAAGTGGGTGTGCATCCAACTTGCTTGCTCATGAAGACCTAGGGCAATTTGAGGAAGCCCATCATTGGAATATACAAGCCAAGTTCTATAATGAAAGATTCCCACTAGTATATGAAAGTGATGACATGAGAGACTCTCTACTATGAAGATCATGGTGCTACTTTGAAGCACAAGTGTGGTAAAAGGATAGTAACATTGTCCCTTCTCTATTTTTCTCTCATTTTTTTAATTTGTTTGGGCCTTTTCTCTTTTTTTATGGCCTCTCCCTTTTTTGGGGCTTCTTTGGCCTCTTTTATTTATTTTTCGTCTGGAATCTCATCCCGACTTATGGGGGAATCATAGTCTCCGTCATTCTTTCCTCACTTGGGACAATGCTCTAAATATGATGATCATCACACTTTTATTTTTCTTACAACTCAACAATTACAACTCGATACTTAGAACAAAATATGACTCTATATGAATGCCTCCGGCGGTGTACCGGGATATGCAATATGACAATGATGAATGTGTCATGATAAACGGAACGGTGGAAAGTTGCATGGCAGTATATCCCAGAATGGCTATGGAAATGCCATGATAGGTAGGTATGGTGGCTGTTTTGAGGAAGGTATATGGTGGGTGTTTGATACCGGCAAAAGGTACGCGGTAATAGAGAGGCTAGCAAAGGTGGAAGGGTGAGAGTGTGTATAATCCACGGACTCAACATTAGTCATAAAGAACTCATATACTTATTGCAAAAATCTAGAAGTTATCAAAACAAAGTATTACGCGCATGCTCCTAGGGGGATAGATTGGTAGGAAAAGACCATCGCTCGTCCCCGACTGCCACTCATAAGGAAGACAATCAATAAATAAATCATGCTCCGACTTCATCACATAACGGTTCACCATACGTGCATGCTACGGGAATCACAAACTTTAACACAAGTATTCTTTAAATTCACAAATACTCAACTAGCATGACTCTAATATTATCACCTCCATATCTCAAAACAATTATCATGCTTCAATATTTTCTTAGTATTAAACACACTCAAAAGAAAGTTTCACAAATCTTAAATACCAAGCATATTATTATTAAGCAAATTACCATGCTATTAAGAGACTCTCAAAATAATTTAAGTGAGGCATGAGAGATCAATAGTTTCTTTAAAACAAATCCACCACCGTGCTCTAAAAGATCTAAGTGTTATAACGCTCAAAAGATATAATTGAAGCACATAGAGCAAAACTACTTAGCCCAAAAAGATATAAGTGAAGCACATAGAGCAAAACTACATAGCTCAAAAGATATAAGTGAAGCACATAGAGTATTCTATCAAATTTTAATTCATGTATGGCTCTCTCAAAAGGTGTAAACAGCAAGGATTATTGTGGCATACTAAAACACAAAGACACAAATAATACAAGACGCTCCAAGCAAAACACATATCATGTTGGTGAATAAAAATATAGCTCCAAGTAAATTACCGATGGAAGTGGACGAAAGAGGGGATGCCTTCCGGGGCATCCCCAAGCTTTGACTTTTTGGTGTCCTTGGATTATCTTGGGGGTGCCATGGGCATCCCCAAGCTTAGGCTCTTGCCACTCCTTGTTCCATAATCCATCACAAGAATTCACCCAAAACTTGAAAACTTCACAACACAAAACTTAAAGTAGAAAACTCGTGAGCTCCGTTAGCGAAAGAAAACAAAAGACCACTTCAAGGTACTGTAATGAACTCATTCTTTATTTATATTTGTGTTAAACCTACTGTATTCCAACTTCTCTATGGATTATAAACTATTTTACTAGCCATAGATTCATCAAAATAAGCAAACATCACACGAAAAACAGAATCTGTCAAAAACAGAACAGTCTGTCGTAATCTGTAGCTAGCGCGAGATCTGGAACCCCAAAAATTCTAAAATAAATTTCTGGACGTGAGTAATTTATCTATTAATCATATGCAGAAAGAATTAACTAAATATCAATCTTCAAATAAAAATTACAGCAGTTCTTGTGAGCGCTAAAGTTTCTGTTTTTTACAGCAAGTTCAACAAGACTTTCCCCAAGTCTTCCCAACGGTTCTACTTGGCACAAACACTAATTAAACACAAAAAACACAACCAAAACAGAGGCTAGATAATTCATTTATTACTAAATAGGAGCAAAAAGCAAGAAATAAAAATAAAATTGGGTTGCCTCCCAACAAGCGCTATCGTTTAACGCCCCTAGCTAGGCATAAAAGCGAGGATAGATCTAAGTATTGCCATTTTTGGTAGGCAATCCATAAGTGTCTCTCATGATAGTTTCATATGGAAATTTTATTTTCTTTCTTGGAAAGTGTTCCATGCACTTTTTTAATGGAAATTTAAATCTAATATTCCCTTCCTTCATATCAATAATCGCACCAACCGTTCTAAGGAAAGGTCTACCAAGAATAATAGGGCAAGAAGGATTGCAATCTATATCAAGAACAATGAAATCTACGGGCACATAATTCCTATTTGCAACAATAAGAACAACATTAATCCTTCCCATAGGTTTCTTAATAGTAGAATCCGCAAGATGCAAGTTTAGAGAGCAATCATCAAAATTATGGAAATCTAGCAAATCACACAAAGTCTTGGGAATAGTGGAGACACTAGCAACCAAATCACACAAAGCATAAAACTCATGATATTTAATTTTAATTTTAGTAGTTGGTTCCCACTCATCATAGATTTTTCTAGGGATAGAAACTTTCAACTCGAGTTTTTCTTCATAAGATTGCATCAAGGCATCAACAATATGTTCGGTGAAGGCTTTCTTTTGACTATAAGCATGTGGAGAATTTAGCACGGATTGCAACAAGGAAATACAATCAATTAAAGAGCAACTTTCATAATTAAATTCCTTGAAATCCAATATAGTGGGTTTAACAACATCTAGATTTTTATTTCTTTCAATCCCACTTTTATCAATTTCATCATAAAGATCTAAATACTCTGTATTTTTAGAACGCCTTCTAAGTAACGGAAGATCATATTTAGTTTCATCAAGATTCATATTGCAAAACAAATATTTAATAGGGGACACATCAATAACTTTTAGATCTTCATCTTGATGTTCATAGGAATTGGAAGAACACGCTTTAATAAAGGCATCTTTGGAAGCACGCATCCTAGCGGTTCTTTCCTTGCACTCATCAATGGAAATTCTCATGGCTTTGAGAGACTCATTGATATCATGCTTAGGAGGAATAGATCTAAGCTTTAAGGAATCGATCTCAAGAGAAATTCTATCAACGTTCCTAGCCAAATCATCAACTTTAATCAATTTCTCTTCAAGCAAAGCATTAAAATTCTTTTGTGAATTCATAAACTCTTTAACACTAATCTCAAATTCAGAGGGCATCTTATTATAATTTCCATAAGAGTTGTTGCTGGAATTCCCATAATTATTAGAAGGATTACTAGGATATGGCCTAGGATTAAAATTCCCTCTATAAGCGTTGTTACCAAAATTATTCCTACCAACAAAATTCACATCCATAGATTCATTGTTATTCTCAATCAAAGTAGACAAAGGCATATCATTAGGATCAGAAGAAACACTCTTAGTAGCAAATAATTTCATAAGTTCATCCATCTTTCCACTCAAAGCATTGATTTCTTCTATTGGATGCACTTTTTTATTAGAAGATCTTTCAGTACGCCATTGAGAATAATTAACCATAATATTATCTAGGAGTTTAGTAGCATCTCCTAAAGTGATTTCCATAAAAGTGCCTCCCGCGGCCGAATCTAAAAGATTTCTAGAAGCAAAATTCAATCCGGCATAAAATTTTTGTATAATCATCCACCAATTCAAACCATGAGTAGGGCAATTGCGTATCATTAATTTCATTCTCTCGCAAGCTTGTGCAACATGTTCATGATCAAGTTGCTTAAAGCTCATAATATTGTTTCTAAGAGAGATGATCTTAGCGGGAGGAAAATACTTAGAGATAAAAGCATATTTGCACTTGTTCCAAGAATCAATACTATTTTTAGGCAAAGACAAAAACCAAGATTTAGCATGATCTCTAAGCAAAAAAGGAAATAGCTTCAATTTAACGACATCATTATCGACATCTTTTTTCTTTTGCATATCACATAAATCAACGAAGCTATTCAGATGAGTAGCGACATCTTCACTAGGAAGGCCGGTGAACTGATCTTTCATAACAAGATTCAACAAAGCAGTATTGATTTCACAAGATTCAGTATTGGCAAGAGGAGCAATCGGAGTGCTAAGGAAATCATTATTATTGGTATTGGTGAAGTCACACAATTTGGTAGTATCTTGAGCCATCGCGACAAACAAGCAATCCAACACACGAGCAAACAAAAGGCGAGCGGGCAAAAAGAGGCAAATAGAGAGGGAGGATAGAGAGAGAGAGGGTGAATAAACCGGCAAGGGTGAAGTGGGGGAGAGGAAAACGAGAGGCAAATGGCAAATAATGTAATGCGAGAGATAGGGATTGTGATGGGTACTTGGTATGTTGACTTTTTGCGTAGACTCCCCGGCAATGGCGCCAGAAATCCTTCTTGCTACCTCTTGTGCTTGTGTTGGATTCCCCCGAAGAGGAAGGGATGATGCAGCAGAGTAGCGTAAGTATTTCCCTCAGTTTTTGAGAACCAAGGTATCAATCCAGTAGGAGGCCACACTCAAGTCCCTCGTACCTGCACAAAACGATAGCTACTCGCAACCAACGCGATTAGGGGTTGTCAATCCCTTCACGATCACTTATGAGAGTGGGATCCGATAGATATAATATTTTTGGTATTTTTGGTATAAAGATGCAAAGTGAAAAGTAAAAGGCAAAGCAAAAAGCAAAACAAGATTAAAGTGATGGAGATTGATATGATGAGAATAGACCCGGGGGCTATAGGTTTCACTAGTGGCTTCTCTCAAGAGCATAAGTATTCTACGGTGGGTGAACAAATTACTGTTGAGCAATTGACAGAATTGAGCATAGTTATGAGAATATCTAGGCATGATCATGTATATAGGCATCACGTCCGTGACAAGTAGACCGAAACGATTCTGCATCTACTACTATTACTCCACTCATCGACCGCTATCCAGCATGCATCTAGAGTATTAAGTTAAAAACAGAGTAACGTCTTAAGCAAGATGACATGATGTAGAGAGATAAATTCATGCAATATGAAATAAACCCCATCTTGTTATCCTCGATGGCAACGATGCAATACGTGCCTTGCTGCCCCTTCTGTCACTGGGAAAGGACACCGCAAGATCGAACCCAAAGCTAAGCACTTCTCCCATGGCAAGAACTACCAATCTAGTTGGCCAAACCAAACGGATAATTCGAAGAGACTTGCAAAGATAACCAATCATACATAAAAGAATTCAGAGAAGATTCAAATATTATTCATAGATAGACTTGATCATAAACCCACAATTCATCGGTCTCAACAAACACACCACAAAAAGAAGATTACATCGAATAGATCTCCACAAGAGAGGGGGAGAACTTTGTATTGAGATCCAAAAAGAGAGAAGAAGCCATCTAGCTACTACCTATGGACCCGAAGGTCTGAGGTAAACTACTCACACTTCATCGGAGGGGCTATGATGATGTAGAAGACCTCTGTGATGATGGCCCTCTCCGCTGGAGCTTCGAAACAGGCCCCAAGATGGGATCTCGTGGATACAGAAAGTTGCGGCGGTGGAATTAGGTTTTTGGCTCCTGTTCTGATCGTTTGGGGGTACGTAGGTATATATAGGAGGAAGGAGTATGTCGGTGGAGCTCCAAGGGGCCCACGAGGCAGGGGCGCGCCCTAGGGGGGGCGCCCCCACCCTCGTGACCGCCTCTCTGATGCCTTGGCGTAGGGTCCAAGTCTCCTGGATCACCTTCGGTGAGAAAATCACGTTCCCGAAGGTTTCATTCCGTTTGGACTCTGTTGGATATTCCGTTTCTTCGAAACATTGAAATAGGCAAAAAAAAACAGCAATTCTGGGCTGGGCCTCCGGTTAATAGGTTAGTCCCAAATATAAAAGTGGAAAATAAAGCCCAGTCTAGTCCAAAACAATAGATAATATAGCATGGAGCAATCAAAAATTATAGATACGTTGGATACGTATCAGTTTTATGCATTTAATTAGTGTTTGTTCCAAGTAGAACCTTTGGGAAGACTTGGGGGAAGTCTTTGCGATCATGCTGTAAAAAACAGAAACTTTAGTGCTCACGAGAATTGCTGCCATTTTTATTTGGAGAGTGATATCTAGTTAATTCTTTTTGCATATGATTAATAGATAAATTCCTCAGGTTCAGCAATTTATTTTAGAATTTTATGAGTTCTAGAAGTATACGTTTGATACAGATTACTACAGACTGTTCTACTTTTGATGGATTCTGTTTTTCATGTGTTGTTTACTTATTTTGATGAATCTATGGCTAGTAAAAGAGTTTATAAACCATAGAGAAGTTGGAATACAGTAGGTTTAACACCAATATAAATAAAGAATGAGTTCATTACAGTACCTTGAAGTGGTGATTTATTTTCTTATACTAATGGAGCTTACGAGTTTTCTGTGAAGTTTTCAAGTTTTGGGTAAGGATTCGATGGAATATGGAATAGGGAGTGGCAAGAGCCTAAGATTGGGGATGCCCGAGGCACCCCAAGGTAATATTTCAGGATAGCCAAGAGCCTAAGTTTGGGGATGCCCCGGAAGGCATCCCCTCTTTCGTCTTCGTTCATCGGTAACTTTACTTGGAGCTATATTTTTATTTACCACATGATATGTGTTTTGCTTGGAGCGTCAATTTATTTTGTTAGGATTTGCTTGATGTTATTTAGAACAATGTTTTGCATCTTTTATTTCAATAAAAGTGGCATTGATAGCCTTTACTATATGCCTATTTTAGAAGTCCACATGTTGTTGTATGAAAACAGAAAGTTTACCGTTGTTGCAATAATTCTTTAGAAAAGTCAGAATGTGGTAAAATGTTGAAACCTTTTGCATATTAAGCTCTGATAAATTTACTACAGTGGGAATTTTCTTTCATAATTTTTGGAGCTAGGGAAGTATGGATGTTGCTGCATTCTTTACAGACTGTCCTGTTTAGGCAGATTGCTGTTATGTTTGCATTGTTTACATATGCTTGCTTCTTTAATGATTCTATTTGAGGATAGGACTATTAAATATGCAGAGGCATTTAGTATGAAATGTTGAATAATAATTTTAGTGATTTTCTACAGTAGAGTATGATAAGGTTTTTGCAATGTGTTATACTAACTTATCTCACGAGTCCTTGTTGAGTCTTGTGTGGATGAAGCTTTTGAGATTTAGGGAGACCGTGATATGAGAGGAACTAAGAAGACAAAAAAGCTCAAGCTTGGGGATGCCCAAGGCATCCCAATATAATATTTCAAGAAGTCTCAAGTGTCTAAGCTTGGGGATGCCCCGGTTGGCACCCACCTTTCTTCTTCAACAACTATCGGTTAGTATCAGTTGATCCTAAGTTTTTGCTTCTTCACATGATGTTTGCTATTCTTAGATGTCATTTTATTTTGCTTTGCTTGTTGTTTGAATAAATTATAAAGATCTGAAATTATTAAATGAGAGAGAGTCTTCACATAGTTGCATAATTATTCGACTACTCATTGATCTTCACTTATATCTTTCGGAGTAGTTTGTCATTTGCTCTAGTGCTTCACTTATATCTTTTAGAGCATGGTGGTAGTTTTATTTTGAAGAAATAGATGAACTCTCATGCTTCACTTAGATTATTTTGAGAGTCTTAAATAGCATGGTAATTTGCTTAAAATCCTAATATGCTAGGTATTCAAGATTAGTAAAATTTTCTTATGAGTGTTTTGAATACTAAGAGAAGTTTGATGCTTGATGATTGTTTTGAGATATGGAGGTAATAATATCAAAGTCGTGCTAGTTGAGTAGTTTTGAAATTGAGAAATGCTTGTGTTGAAGTTTGCAAGTCCCGTAGCATGCACGTATGGTAAACGTTATGTAACAAATTTGAAACATGAGGTGTTATTTGATTGTCCTCCTTATGAGTGGCGGTCAGGGATGAGCGATGGTATTTTCCTACCAATCTATCCCCCTAGGAGCATGCGCGTAGTGCCGAGGTTTTTTATGACTTGTAGATTTTTGCAATAAGTATGTGAGTTCTTTAGGACTAATGTTGAGTCCATGGATTATACGCAATCTCACCCTTCCATCCTTGCTAGCCTCTTCGGTACCATGCATTGCCCTTTCTCACATTGAGAGTTGGTGCAAACTTCACTGGTGCATCTAAACCCCGTGATATGATACGCTTTATCACACATAAACCTCCTTATATCTTCCTCAAAACAGCCACCATACCTACCTATTATGGCATTTGCATTGCCATTCCGAGATATATTTCCATGCAACTTTCCACCGTTCAGTTTATTATGACACGTATCATCATTGTCATATTGCTTAGCATGATCATGTAGTTGACATAGTATTTGTGGCAAAGCCACCATTCATAATTCTTTCATACATGTCACTCATGCATCATTGCACATCCCGGTACACCACCGGAGGCATTCATATAGAGTCATATCTTGTTCTAAGTATCAAGTTGTAATTCTTGAGTTGTAAGAAAATAAAAGTGTGATGATCATCATTTTCTAGAGCATTGTCCCAAGTGAGGAATAAAAAAGAGAAAGGCCATAAAAAGAGAAGGCCCAAAAAAGAGAGAGAGGCCATAAAAAGGAAAAGGCCCAAATAAGAAAAATAAAAAAATGAGAGAAAAAGAGAGAAGGGACAATGCTACTATCCTTTGCCACACTTGTGCTTCAAAGTAGCACCATAATCTTCATGATAGAGAGTCTCTTGTTTTGTCACTTTCATATACTAGTGGGAATTGTTCATAATAGAACTTGGCTTGTATATTCCAACAATGGGCCTCCTCAAGTGCCCTAGGTCTTCGTGAGCAAGCAAGTCGGATGCACACCCACTTAGTTTCTTTTGTTGAGCTTTCATACATTTATAGCTCTAGTGCATCCATTGCATGGCAATCCCTACTCCTTGCATTAACACCAATCGATGGGCATCTCCATAGCTCATTGATTAGCCTCGTTGATGTGAGACTTTCTCCTTTTTGTCTTCTCCACATAACACACATCATCATATTCTATTCCACCCATAGTGCTATATCCATGGCTCACGCTCATGTATTGCATGAAAGTTTATAGGTTTGAGATTACTAAAGTATGAAACAATTGCTTGGCTTGTCATCGGGGTTGTGCATGATGAGAGCATTCTTGTGTGACGAAAATGGAGCATGACTAAACTATATGATTTTGTAGGGATGAACTTTCTTTGGCCATGTTATTTTGAGAAGACATAATTGCTTAGTTAGTATGCTTGAAGTATTATTATTTTTATGTCAATATGAACTTTTTATCTTGAATCTTTCAGATCTGAATATTCATGCCAAGTAGCACTCCGCATCAAAAATTCTATTTTTATCATTTACCTACTCGAGGACGAGCAGGAATTAAGCTTGGGGATGCTGATACGTCTCCAACGTATCTATAATTCTTGATTGCTCCATGCTATATTATCTACTGTTTTGGATGTTTATGGGCTTTATTATACACTTTTATATCATTTTTGGGACTAACCTATTAACCCAGAGCCCAGTGCCAGTTTCTGTTTTTTCCTTGTTTTAGAATATCGCAGAAAAGGAAAATCAAAGGGAGTCCAATTGACCTAAAACTTCACGAAACTTATTTTTGGATCAGAAGAAGCCCAGAAAACTTGGAGTCCATGTAAGGGAAGCTTCGAGGAGGCCACGAGCTAGGGGGCGCGCCCTCCACCCTCGTGGGCCCCTTGTGGCTCCCCTGACATACTTCTTCCGCCTATATATCTCCATATACCCTAAAAACATCCGGGAGCACAATAGATCGGGAGTTCCGCCGCCAGAAGCCTCCATAGCCACCGAAAGCCAATCTAGACCCGTTCCGGCACCCTGCCGGAGGGGGGAATCCCTCTCCGTTGGCCATCTTCATCATCCCGGTGCTCTCCATGACGAGGAGGGAGTAGTTCTCCCTCGGGGCTAAGGGTATGTACCAGTAGCTATGTGTTTGATCTCCCTCTCTTGTGTTCTTGGTTTGGCACGATCTTGATGTATCGCGAGCTTTGCTATTATAGTTGGATCTTATGTTTCTCCTCCCCCTCTACTCTCTTGTAATGGATTGAGTTTCCCCTTTGAAGTTATCTTATCGGATTGAGTCTTTAAAGATTTGAGAACACTTGATGTATGTCTTGCCGTGCATATCTGTGGTGACAATGGGATATCACGTGATTCACTTGATGTATGTTTTGGTGAACAACTTGCAGGTTCCGCCCATGAACCTATGCATAGGGGTTGGCACACGTTTTCGTCGTGATTCTCCGGTAGAAACTTTGGGGCACTCTTTGAGGTTCTATGTGTTAGTTGAATAGATGAATCTGAGATTGTGTGATGCATATCTTATAATCATACCCACGGATACGTGAGGTGACATTGGAGTATCTAGGTGACATTAGGGTTTTGGTTGATTTGTGTCTTAAGGTGTTATTCTAGTACGAACTCTAGGGCTGTTTGTGACACTTATAGGAATAGCCCAACGGATTGATTGGAAAGAATAACTTTGAGGTGGTTTTGTACCCTACCATAATCTCTTCGTTTGTTCTCCGCTATTAGTGACTTTGGAGTGACTCTTTGTTGCATGTTGAGGGATAGTTATGTGATCCAATTATGTTATGATTGTTGAGGGAACTTGCACTAGCGAAAGTATGAACCCTAGGCCTTGTTTCAACGCATTGGAATACCGTTTGCGCTCAGTTTTATCATTAGTTACCTTGCTGTTTTTATAATTTCAGATTACAAAAACCTTTATCTACTATCCATATACCACTTGTTTCACCATCTCTTTGCCGAACTAGTGCACCTATACAATTTACCATTGTATTAGGTGTGTTGGGGACACAAGAGACTCTTTGTTATTTGGTTGCAGGGTTGCTTGAGAGAGACCATCTTCATCCTACGCCTCCTACGGATTGATAAACCTTAGGTCATCCACTTGAGGGAAATTTGCTACTGTCCTACAAACCTCTGCACTTGGAGGCCCAACAACGTCTACAAGAAGAAGGTTGTGTAGTAGACATCACCGCTCATAGCCTTTTTCAACAAATTTTCCATACTTAGAAATTAAAACTTTATTGGATTCGAAAACCAACTTAAAACTTCTCGACATAAATGGGAACCGCTAACGATATTTTTATTGATGGACGGCACATGATGAACGTTCTTCAGACGCACGGTCTTCCCCAAAGTAAACTTCAGATCGACTGTACCAACACCTCGAACGATGGCATGTGACCTGTTCCCCATCAGCACGGGAGAAGTCCCTATGACCTGGTAAGAAGAAAACATGGAGGCATCAGCACAAACATGTACATTGGCACCGGTGTCAATTAACCAATCAGGAGATTGAAATACTGAAAGGATGGTAGGAAGAATACCGTACCCAGAATCCTTCATATCAGTATCACCGATGACAACATTAGGGGACTTGCCGCTCTTCTCATGTTCGCACTCCTCAAAGTGGTTAGGACACTTCGGAGCCCAGTGATTAGGATCACCGCAGACATGGCAAAGTCCCTTCCCTTTCTTATGAGAATTCTTCTTGAAGTTGGTAGAATGTGACAACTTGTTCTTTGTATCAAACTTGCCTTTGCCCTGAGTTTTGTTCTTGTTGTTTTTGAACTTGTTGGGCTGGAAGTTCTTCTTCTGTACCATGTGGGCACTAGAAGCTCTCTCAGCAACTCGAGCACGTGTGTCCTTTGCTCTCGCCTTCTCTTCAACATCGAGAGTACCAATGAGATCCACAACAGAAAACTCCTGTCTCTTGTGTTTCAGGGAAGTAGCAAAATTATTCCACGAAGGTGGAAGCTTGGCAATGATGCCTCCGGCAACAAATTTGTCCGGCAACGCACACTTGAAGTACTCAAGTTCTTTCGCGAGCGACTGTATCTCATGAGCCTGCTGTACAACAGAGCGCTCATCAATCATCTTGTAGTCATAGAATTGCTCCATGACGTACAACTCGCTGCCGGCGTCCGAGGCACCAAACTTGGCCTCGAGCGCAACCCACATGTCCTTGCCGTTTTCAAATGACATATACGAATACACAATGGAATCATCCAGAACACTCAGAAGAGTGCCTTTAAAGAGAGTATCGATCTTCTCAACAGCTTCCAGTTGTGCTCGATTAAGATCGCCCTCAGGCTTGCCCTTGGTGGCGTCATAGCAGCCCATGGTCTGAAACCAGTAGACTGCTCTTGTGCGCCACCTCTTATATTGCGCCCCCTTGAAGGCAGACGGCTTCAGATGCACAGCAAAACCACTCAGAGTAAATTGCCAATAATTAGGTTTTTGGATTGCTGGAAATATGAGCAAATTACAGCAATAGCAGAGATTAAACTAATCATGCGAACTAGCATAGTAGATGAACAAATCACATCTAGGGCACATACTAGAAACATAAATTCTACCACGATCTCGAACAGGAAGGATAGGATCACATACGGTGCAGCGGGAGCAGCACCGCCGGCGTTGACGTTGTCGCCCATGTCGTCGAGGATGAGGTTACCGAGGTCGGCGAAGAAGTGGTCGCTCCCGAAGTCGTCGCTGCCAGCAGTCGCGTGAGTGCGCTCCCCAAAAACCTGATCGCCCCTCTCCCGTACAGGATCACGAGAGGGAGGGTTCCGGAGGCCTGTTGTCCCTTCTCCCGGTGCACGCCGAAAGGAGGGATGGAGAAGACTTGCTTGGCGGCGCAATGATCTGGAACGGTGGTGAGAAACCATACGAAGCGGCGGCGGCTACGGTAGACGTCTGCCTGACTATATAGTGTGAGCCGGGTAGGTCGTGGGAGTAAACCCCACGTCCGAGTCGTCACGATCCAAAAGAATCGGAAATGGTTCAGTAAGTAACGCGTCCGTTAATTATTAATTAATGACTCATTAATTTTTCCCGAGCAGCAAAAATATAGACAACACGCATAGCTCTGTCCTCGGCTCGGCTCAATCCCGCAACCCGCGGCACGGCGCGCCGAGCGAGGAGGAGGAGCGCTCGTGTAGGTCTCCTCTTCTCATGCTCATACAAGTGGTAGAAGAGCTCACCTTATAAAGAGGTGCAACTCTCTCTCTCAACTTATGAGGTGGGACTAAACTTTAGTCTCACTCACTTCACTCACATGTGTGCATGAATGGGCCAAGAGAATTTCAGAATTTTAGTTGGGCTTTAGGCCAAAGGCCTAGTAGCAAAATTCCAGCAATCCCCCACAAAGTCTCATTGGCACATCTCATCATTTAGTTCCCAAACATTGTTTATATACCGGTACTTAGTGGAGACTGTGAAGTTAAACTTCCACTTAGATTTTATGCTACACTAGATCAGAACTTGAATAGTAGACTATGCCTTGAACTACAAATTTTCCATGAAACTAGTTTCACACAAATTTCCAACAGTTTGGGGTGTCCACTTTGATGGACAGCGTTGGAGATACCCTAATACTATATCTCTCTTTGTTTCGCACATCATCAATCAAGAAGCTTTTTATCCAAACCTTTTAAAGGAACCATAATAATATTTGAGTAGAAGTCGTTGGCGAAATCGATGTCCAGTTGTGTGGCTATACGGTATACCCTCAATCCACCAGGGAAAAATGTTTGACGCCATGTGCATCTCTTTAAAAGGGCTTTGTCTTTTAGTGTGTGGGACGTTCTAGTTGATACCAAGATGTTTGTGCTCACTTTGATAATCTTGAAGTACTGTGACCACTAACTTCGTTAGATGTTGTTTTAATTTAAGTATGTAGTGGTAATTTGCATTATGTGCCATTATTTGTACTCGATGTTAAAAAATACCATTTTAATACAAAGTCTAGCTTATGTTTGTGTCTCGCTAGATCATTGCATTCCACCGGGCATGTTATCAATCACTATTTTAAACTGCCTGTGAAACGGCCCTATCATGTCACAACAGTTGTTGTGGAGCCTCCGCCCTATCATGTCACAACAGTTGTTGTGGAGCCTCCAAGCTATGCTACGGCCAGTTCTGCGAAATCCTTCCAATGTCTCGCTAAACAACGCTGAATTCAGTAAGAACCTATGAAAATCCTCTCTTTCGACTGGAAAAGTG
Source organism: Triticum dicoccoides (assembly GCF_002162155.2). Classification (NCBI taxonomy): domain Eukaryota; kingdom Viridiplantae; phylum Streptophyta; class Magnoliopsida; order Poales; family Poaceae; genus Triticum; species Triticum dicoccoides. The sequence continues at coordinate 515,007,996 of NC_041380.1, forward strand.
CCCACTATAACTGCTGAGAGAAGCCACTATGAAATCATTTCTCCCGATATTAGAAACTTTGTATATTTATTATTATTCACATGATTCCAATTTTGGGTGTCCGGAATTACGTCTTACTGCTGGGAGGTCAACTCTCTTCAAGTGAGTGCAGTCCAAAATTGTAAGATCATATCTCTAGGTTGCATGATATTTTGAAGAAAAAATGTAACACGTACATATAGATATGCCTGCCATGTATGTTCAATTTCATGAAATATATACCGCCTGGAATAAGCGGGTAGCTTCCTCAAAAAACAATCAACAACTCAAAAAAAAATCATGAAATATATGTCCATTCTGCATAAAAAAATCAATTGTCGGTATCTTCATACCAAAATAATACTACATCCATTATAGATCATATTTGCACTTTTTGTGTGTCTACACAAAAATATTTGTTTGTTACATTTACATACTACATCTGTTGTGAACTTTTATCCCGACAAAGGGTGAATTTTACTGAATTGAAATGAAGCATCAGGTGGATACAGACACAATGAGAACACACCTGATCTCGGATGGACACAACCAACACCAACACACACAAAATATATGCCGGTAAAGAGCAAAGTCATACAAACCAAATCTATGCCTAAGTGAGCAAAAAGGATAAAACATTAAGTGATCAAAAGAGTGATCGCAAACTTCAAGAACGAAAATATCCACACGAAACCATATCTTGACACCACAAGGACAACGATGCTCTTCAGTAGCGACGCCTTTAGGAAATGACGCTCAAGTGTCGTCGTCACTGGATCCAACCATCAAAGGCCAAACTCCAGGTTTTCACTCTGAAGAACAAGTCCAAGTATATCTGAGCAATGCCTCCGACAAGGTGACAATGCAAAACATCATGATGGCCTGCAAGTGCACATGATTTAGTTGTAGCTTCTTTGAAGTAAGTGTATTGATCCCACAGGAAGCACACGAAATGGACTTTGCTCTTGTAAAGAATTATGAGATTGTGCCTGAAGTTGTAAATGAAAAGCAAAATGATAGCGGAAATTTGTAATATTTTGAGCAAAGAGCGGCTACAAGTAAAACATGCAAAAAGAAGTAAAAGAGCAACACATGGTAAATGAAGCGACGAGACTGACAATAGGACTAAGGCATTCTTAGGTTTTTTGTTCTGGATGTGTTTCTTGTTGAGAAACGTAGCATGGAAAACAAAAAAAATCTACGCACACGCAATGACCTATCCATGGAGATACATAGCAACGAGGGGGAGAGTGTGTCTACGTACCCTCGTAGACCGTAAGCGGAAGTGTTTCTCAACGCGGTTGATGTAGTCAAACTTCTTCGCGCTTCAACCGATCAAGTACCGAATGCACAGCACCTTCGTGTTCTACACACGTTCAGCTCGGTGACGTCCCTCGCCTTCTTGATCCAGCAAGACGTCGAGGTAGTAGATGAGTTCTGTCAGCACGACGCCGTGGTCACAGTGATGGTGAAGTGATCCTCGCAGAGCTTCGCCTAAGCACTACGAAGATATGACCGTGGGAGTAAACGGTGGAGGGGGGTGCCGCACACGGTTAACAATTGTCTGGTGTGTGCTAGCCCCCCCCCCCCACATAAATATATAGGTGGGAGGGAGAGGGGAGAGGTCAGGAGGCGCCCTAAGTAGGACCGAATCCTACTTGGGTTCCTCCTAGGCCGATGCCCCACCCCCTTCCTTAGGTACCAGAGGGGGAAGAAAAGAGGAGGGATGAGGGAAGGAAGGGGGAGGCCGAATCCCCCCTTTCCTTCTCCTCTGGTTCGGCCCATATGGGGGCGCACCAGCCCCTGGTGGCCGGTGCATTTCCCCTCTTGGCCCATTTGGCCCATATCTTTTGTCGAGGGTGTCCCGAAACCCCTTCCGGTGACCCGATATGTACTCGATACCCTCTGGAACACTTCCGGTGTCCGAATACTATCGTCCTATATATCAATCATTACCTCTCGACCATTTCGAGACTCCTCATCATGTCTGTGATCTCATTCAGGACTCCGAACAACATTCTCTCACCAAATCACATAACTCATATAATACAATATCGTCATCGAACGTTAAGCATGCGGACCCTACGGGTTCGAGAACTATGTAGACATGACCAAGACACCTCTCCAGTCAATAACCAATAGCGGAACCTGGATGCCCATATTGGCTCCTACATATTCTAAGAAGATATTTATCGGTTGAACCGTTATGACAACATACGCTATTCCCTTTGTCTGTCGGTATGTTACTTGCCTGAGATTCGATCGTCGGTATCTTCATACCTAGTTCAATCTCGTTACCGGCAAGTCCCTTTACTCGTTCCATAATATATCACCTCGTGACTAACTCCTTAGTCGTTTGCTTGCAAGCTTATGATGTGTATTACCGAGAGGGCCCAGAGATACCTCTCCGATACTCGGAGTGACAAATCCTAATCTCGATCTATGCCAACTCAACAAACACCTTCGGAGATACCTGTAGAGCATCTTTATAATCACCCAGTTATGTTGTGATGTTTGATAGCAGACAAGGCATTCCTCCGGTATCTGGGAGTTGCATAATGTCATAGTCGAAGGAATATGTATTTGACATGAAGAAAGCAATATCAATAAAACTGAACGATCATTATGCTAAGCTAACGGATGGGTCTTGTCCATCACATAATTCTCTTAATGATGTGATCCCGTTATCAAATGACAACTCATGTCCATGGTTAGGAAACCTTAACCATCATTTTTTTGACCTGGAACCTTAACCATCATTGATCAACGAGCTAGTCAAGTAGAAGCTCACTAGGGACACGGTGTTTGTTTATGTATTCACACATGTATTAAGGTTTCCGGTCAATAATTCTAGCATGAATAATAAACCTTCATCATGAAAAAGGAAATATAAAATAACAACTTTATTATTGCCTCTAGGGCATATTTCCTTCAGTCTCCCACTTGCACTAGAGTCAATAATCTAGATTACATTGTAATGAATCTAACACCCATGGAGTCTTGGTGATGATCATGTTTTGCTCATGGAAGAGGCTTAGTCTACGGGTCTGGTACATTCAGATCTGTATGTATTTTGCAAATTTCTATGTCTCCCTCCTTGACTTGATCACAGATGGAGTTGAAGCGTCTCTTGATGTGTTTGGTTCTTTTGTGAAATATGGATTCCTTCATTAAGGCAATTTCTCCAGTATTGTCACAAAAAAATTCATTGGACCCGATGCACTAGATATTACACCTAGATTGGATATGAACTCCTTCATCTAGACTCCTTCATTTGCTGCTTTTGAAGCAACTATGTACTCCGCTTCACATGTAGATCCTGCCACAATGCTCTGCTTGGGACTGCACTAACTGGATCAGTGTCAAAGCTAGCATCGACGTAACCATTTACGACGAGCTCTTTGTTACCTCCATAAACGAGAAACATATCATTTTTCCTTTTCAGGTACTTTAGAATGTTCTTCACCTTTGTCCAGTGATCCACTCCTGGATTACTTTGGTACCTCTTTGTCAGACTTATGGCAAGGCACACATCAGGTCTGGTACACAGCTTAGCATACATGATAGAACCTATGGCTAAGGCATGGGGAATGACTTTCATTTTTTTCTCTATTGCAGTGGTCGGGCTTTGAATTTGACTCAACTTCACACATTGTAACACAGGCAAAAACCCTTTCTTTGACTAATCCATTTTGAACTTCTTCAAAACTTTGTCAAGGTATGTGCTTTGTGAAAGTCCTATTAAGCATCTTGATCTATCTCTATATATCTTGATGCCCAATATATAAGCAACTTCACCGAAGTCTTTCATTGAAAAACTATTATTCAAGTATCCTTTTATGCTATCCAAAAATTCTACATCACTTCCAAATAACAATATGGCATCCACATATAATATTAAAAGTGCTATAGAGCTCCCACTCACTTTTTTGTAAATACGGGCTTCTTCGAAAGTCTGTATAAAACCATATGCTTTGATCACCTTATCAAAGTGTGTATTCCAACTCCGAGATGCTTGCACCAGTACATAGATGGATCGCTGGAGCTTGCACACTTTGTTAGCACCTTTAGGATCGACAAAACCTTCTAGTTGCATCATATACAACTCTTCTTTAAGAAATCCATTAATGAATGCAGTTTTGACGTTCATTTGCAAGATTTCATAATCATAAAATGCGGTAATTGCTAACATGATTCATCTGTCTACAGACTTAAGCATCGCTACGGGTGAGAAAGTCTCATCATAGTCAATTCCTTGAACTTGTCAAAAACCTTTCGCGACAAGTCAATCTTTTAGACAGTAACATTACCATCAGCGTTAGTCTTCTTCTTGAAGATCCATTTATTCTCTATGGCTCGCCGATCATCAGGCAAGTCCACCAAGTCCACACTTTGTTCTCATACATGGATCCTATCTCAGATTTCATGGCCTCAAGCCATTTATCGGAATCTGGGCTCATCATAGCTTCTTCATAGTTCTTAGGTTCGTCATGGTCTAGTAACATGACTTCGAGAACTTTCTTTTGTCCCTTTTGATTACTTCTTGTAATCCATGTACATCGTATCTTTGCTTTATGAATAAATTATGATTGTTGTGGGGGGTTTTCCCTACAGTCACCAGTCAAAAAAACATGACTTCCAGAATAGGATTACCATACCACTCTGGTGGGGAACATGCTCTGTTTGACCTACGATGTCCAGTAGTAACTTGATCTGCAGTTTCATGATCATCATCATTAACTTCCTCTCTGGTTGGTGTAGGCATCACGGGAACGGATTTCTCTGATGTGCTACTTTCCAAATTGAGAGAAGGTACAATTACCTCATCAAGTTCTACTTTCCTCCCACTCACTTCTTTCGGGAGAAACTCCTTCTCTAGAAATGTTCCATTCTTGGCAACAAAGAGCTGGCCTTCGGATCTGTGGTAGAAGGTCTACCCAATTGTTTCCTTAGGGTATCCTATGAAGAGGCACTTCTCCGATTTCGGTTCGAGCTTATCAGGCTAAACCCTTTTGACATAGGTGTCGCAACCCTAAACTTTAAGAAACGACAGCTTAGGTTTCTTGCCAAACCACAGTTCATACGGTGTCATCTCAACGGATTTAGATGGTGTCCTATTTAACGTGAATGCAGTTGTCTCTAATAAATAACCCCAAAACAATAGTGGTAAATCGGTAGGAGACATCATAGATTGCACCATATCTAACAAAGTACGGTTACGACGTTCGGACACACCATTACGCTGTGGGTGTTCCAGGTGGCGTGAGTTGTGAAACTATTCCACATTGTTTTAAATGAAGGCCAAACTCGTAACTCAAATATTCGCCTCCACGACCAGATCGTAGAAACTTTATTTTCTTATTACGATGATTCTCTACTTCACTCTGAAAGTTTTGAACTTTTCAAATGTTTCAGACTTGTGTTTTTTAAGTAGATATACTCATATCTGCTTAAATCATCTGTGAAGGTTAGAAAATAACGATACCCACCGCGTGCCTCAACACTCATTGGACTGCATACATCAGTATGTATTATTTCCAATAAGTCATTGGCTCGCTCCATTATTCCAGAGAACAGGGTTTCAGTCATTTTGCCCATGAGGCATGGTTCGCAAGTATCAAATGGTTCATAATCAAGTGATTCCAAAAGCCCATCTGCATGCAATTTCTTCATGCACTTTACACCAATATGACCTAAATGGCAGTGTCACAAATATGTTGCACTATCATTATCAACTCTGCAGCTTTTGGCATCAATATTATGAATATTTGTACCACTACAATCGAGATTCAACAGAAATAGACCACTCTTCAAGGGTGCATGACCATAAAAGATATTACTCATATAAATAGAATAACCATTATTCTTCGATTTAAATGAATAACCGTTTCGCACTAAACAAGATCCAGATATAATGCTCATGCTCAACGCTCGCACCAAATAACAATTATTCAGGTCTAAAACTAATCCCAAAGGTAGATGTAGAGGTAGCGTGCCGACGGCGATCACATCGACCTTGGAACCATTCCCGGCGCACATTGTCACCTCATCCTTAGCCGATCTTCGTTTAATTTGTAGTTCCTGTTTTGAGTTACAAATATGAGAAACCGAACCAGTATCAAATACCCAGGCGCTACTACAAGCATTAGTAAGGTACACATCAATAATATGTATATCAAATATACCTTTGTTCACTTTGCCATCCTTCTTATCCGCCAAATACTGGGGCAGTTCCGCTTCCAGTGACTAGTCCCCTTGCAGTAGAAGCACTCAGTTTCAGGCTTGGCTCCAACTTTGGGCTTCTTCCCGGGAGTGGCAACTTGCTTGCCATTCTTCTTGAAGTTCCCTTTCTTTCCCTTGCCCTTTTTATTAAAACTAGTGGTCTTGTTAACCATCAACACTTGATACTCCTTCTTGATTTCTACCTCCGCTACTTTGAGCATTGCGAAGAGCTCAGGAATTGTATTCTCCATCCCTTCCATATTATAGTTCATCATGAAGCCTTTGTAGCTTGGTGGCAGTGATTGAAGAACTCTGTCAATAACACTATCATCTGGAAGATTAACTCCCAGCTGAGTCAAGTGATTATGATACCCAGACATTTTGAGTATGTGTTGACTGACAGAACCGTTCTCCTCCATCTTGCAGCTATATAACTTGTTGGAGACTTCATATCTCTCAACTCGGGAATTTGCTTGAAATATTAACTTCAACTCTTGGAACATCTCATATGCTCCATGACATTCAAAACGTCTTTGAAGTCCCAATTCTAAGCCATAAAGCATGGCACACTAAACTATCGAGTAGTCATCAACACGTGACTGCCAGGCGTTCACAACGTCCGAAGTTGCTACAGGGGGTGGCACACCTAGCGGTGCATCAAGGACATGATTTTTTTGTGCAGCAATGAGGATAGTCCTCAAGTTACGGACCCAGTCCGTGTAGTTGCTACCATCATCTTTCAACTTAGCTTTCTCTAGGAACGCATTAAAATTCAGGGGAATGGTAGCACGGGCCATTGATCTACAACATAGATATGCAAATACTATCAGGACTAAGTTCATGATAAATTAAGTTCAATTAATCAAATTACTTAAGAACTCCCACTTAGATAGACATCCCTCAGGTCATCTAAATGATACGTGATCCATATCAACTAATCCATGTCCAATCATCATGTGAGATGGAGTAGTCATCAATGGTGAACATCTCTATGTTGATCATATCTATTATATGATTCACGTTCGACCTTTCGGTTTCCAGTGTTCCGAGGCCATGTCTGTACATGCTGGGCTCATCAAGTTTAACCCAAGTACTTCGCGTGTGCAAAATGGTCTTGCACCCATTCTATGTGAATGTAGAGTCTATTACACCCGATCATCACGTGGTGTCTCAACACGACGAACTGTAGCAACGGTGCATACTCAGGGAGAACATTTTTACCTTGAAATTTAGTTAAGGGATCATCTTATAATGCTACCATCGTACTTAGCAAAATAAGATGCATAAAATATAAACATCACGTGTAATCAAAATATGTGACATGATATGGCCATCATCATCTTGTGCTTTTGATCTCCATCTCGAAAGCATCGTCATGATCTCCATCGTCACCGGCTCGACACTTTGATCTCCATCGTTGCGTCATGGTCATCTTGCCAACTATTGCTTCTACAACTATCGCTAACGCATAGTGATAAAGTAAATAAATTACATGGCATTTGCATTTCATACAATAAAGAGACAACCATAAGGCTCCTGCCGGTTGCCGATAACATTTACAAAACATGATCATCTCATACAATAACGTATATCACATCATGTCTTGACCATACCACATCACAACATGCCCTCCAAAAACAAGTTAGACATCCTCTAATTTGTTGTTGCAAGTTTTAAGTGGCTGTTATGGGCTTCTAGCAAGAACCGTTCTTACCTACGCATCAAAACACAATGGTGTTTCGTCAAGTTTGCTGTTTTAAGCTTCTTCAAGGACCGTCCACACTCAAATTCGATTCAACTAAAGTAGGAGAAATAGACACCCACCAGACACCTTTATGCAAAACTAGTTGCATGTCTGTCGGTGGAACCGGTCTCATGTACATGGACATGTAAGGTTGGTCCGGGCCACTTCATCTTACAATACCGCCGAATCAAAATAAGACGTTGGTCGTACGCAGTATGACTATCACCGCCCATAACTCTTTGTGTTCTACTCGTGCATATCATCTACGCATAGACCTGGCTCATGATGCCACTGTTGGGAAATGTAGCATGGAAAACAAAAAAATTCTACGCACACGCAATGATCTATCCATGGAGATGCATAGCAACGAGGGGTAGTGTGTGTCTACGTACCCTCCTAGACCGTAAGCGGAAGCATTTCTCAACACGGTTGATGTAGTAGAACTTCTTCGCGCTTCAACCGATCAAGTACCGAACGCACGGCACATTCGCGTTCTACACACGTTCAGCTCGGTGACATCCCTCGCCTTCTTGATCTAGCAAGAAGTCAAGGTAGTAGATGAGTTCCGTTAGCACGACAGCCTGGTGATGGTGATGGTGAAGTGATCCTCGCAGAGCTTCGCCTAAGCACTACGAAGATATGACCGTGGGAGTAAATGGTGGAGGGGGCGCCGCACACGACTAACAATTGTCTGGTGTGTGCTAGCCCCCCCCCCCCCACACACACACATATAGGTGGGAGGGAGAGGGGAGAGGCCAGGAGGTGCCCCTAGTAGTACCGAATCCTACTTGGGTTCCTCCTAGACCGGCGCCCCCTCCCTCCTTCCTTATTTACCGGAGGAAGGAGGGAAGGAAGGGGAGGCCGAATCCCCCACTTCCCTTCTCCCTTCCCCTCTTTCCTTCTCCTCTAGTTTGGCCCATATGGGGGCGCACCAACCCCTGGTGGTTGGTGTGTTTCCCCTCTTGGCCCATTGGGCCCACATCTTTTGCCGGGGGTGCCCAGAACCCCTTCCGGTGACCCGATATGTACTTGGTACCCTTCGGAACACTTCTGGTGTCCGAATACTATCGTCCTATATATCAATACTTACCTCTCTACCATTTAGAGACTCCTCGTCATGTCCGTGATCTCATCCGGGACTCCGAATAACATCCGGTCACCAAATCACATAACTCATATAATACAATATCGTCAACGAATGTTAAGCGTGCTGACCCTACGGGTTCGAGAGCTATGTAGACATGTCTGAGACACCTCTTCGGTCAATAACCAATAGCGGAACCTGGATGCCCATATTGGCTCCTACATATTCTACGAAGATCTTTATCGATTGAACCGTTATGACAACATATTCTATTCCCTTTGTCTGTCGGTATGTTACTTGCCCGAGATTGGATCGTCGGTATCTTCATACCAAGTTCAATCTCGTTACCGGCAAGTCTCTTTGCTTGTTCCGTAATATATCACCTTGTGACTAACTCCTTAGTCGTTTGCTTGCAAGCTTATGATGTGTATTACCGAGAGGGCCCAGAGATACCTCTCCGATACTCTCAGTGACAAATCCTAATCTCTGAAGGAAATATGCCCTAGAGGCAATAATAAAGTTATTATTTATTTCCTTATTTCATGATAAATGTTTATTATTCATGCTAGAATTGTATTAACCAGAAACATAATACATGTGTGAATACATAGACAAACAGAGTGTCACTAGTATGCCTCTACTTGACTAGCTTGTTGATTAAAGATGGTTAAGTTTCCTAACCATAGACATGAGTTGTCATTTGATTAACGGGATCACATCATTAGGAGAATGATGTGATTGACTTGACCCATTCCGTTAGCTTAGCACTTGATCGTTTAGTTTGTTGCTATTGCTTTCTTTGTGACTTATACATGTTCCTATGACTATGAGATTATGCAACTCCCGTTTATCGGAGGAACACTTTGTGTGCCACCAAACGTCACAACGTAACTGGGTGATTATAAAGGTGCTCTACAGGTGTCTCCAAAGGTACTTGTTGGGTTGGCGTATTTCGAGATTAGGATTTGTCACTCCGATTGTCGGAGAGGTATCTCTGGGCCCACTCGGTAATGCACATCACTATAAGCCTTGCAAACATTGCAACTAATGAGTTAGTTGCGGGATGATGTGTTACGGAACGAGTAAAGAGACTTGCCGGTAACGAGATTGAACTAGGTATTGAGATACCGACGATCGAATCTCGGGCAAGTAACATACCGATGACAAAGGGAACAACGTATGTTGTTATGCGGTCTAACCGATAAAGATCTTCGTAGAATATGTAGGAGCCAATATGGGCATCCAGGTCCAGCTATTGGTTATTGACCAGAGAGGTGTCTCGATCATGTCTACATAGTTCTCGAACCCGTAGGGTCCGCATGCTTAACGTTCGTTGACGATATAGTACTATATGAGTTATGTATGTTGATGACTGAATGTTGTTTGGAGTCCGGGATGAGATCACGGACATGACGAGGAACTCCGGAATGGTCCGGAGATAAAGTTTGATATATGGGATAATAGTGTTTGGTCAGCAGAAGGGTTCCGGAAATCACCGGAAGGAGTTCCGAATGTTTCCCGAAATGTTTGGGTACGAGAACACTTTATTTGGGCCAAAGGGGAAAGCCCATAAGGTTTTTGGAAAGCGCAAAAAGGAAGTTTTGCGGAGTCCAGGGGCTAGACGCTAGGGTCCCTGGCATCTGGGTCCAGACGCCGGGAACCCTGGCGTCTAGCCCTGGAGTCCGAGAAGGACTCTTGCCTTTCGGGTGAAACCGACTTTGTGGAGGATTTTACTCCAAGTTTCGACCCCAAGGCTCAACATATAAATAGAGGGGTAGGGCTAGCACCTAAGACAGATCAAAAAACACCAAGCCGTGTGCTGGCAACCCCGTCCCCTCTAGTTTATCCTCCGTCATAGTTTTTGTAGTGCTTAGGCGAAGCCTTGCAAAGATTGTTCTTCACCAACACCGTCAGCACGCCGTCATGCTGTCGGAACTCATCTACTACTTCGCACCTCTTGCTGGATCGAGAAGGCGAGGACGTCACCGAGCCGAACGTGTGCAGAACTCGGAGGTGCCGTGCTTTCGGTACTTGGATCGGTCGGACGTGAAGACGTACGACTACATCAACCGCGTTGATATAACGCGTCCACGAACGGTCTACAAGGGTATGTAGACAACACTCTCCCCTCTCATTGCTATGCATCACCATGATGTTGCGTGTGCGTAGGAATTTTTTTAAAATTACTGCGTTCCCAACAGTGGTATCAGAGCTAGGTTTTATGCGTTGATGTTATATGCACGAGTAGAACATAAGTGAGTTGTGGGTGATATAAGTCATACTGCTTACCAACATGTCATACTTTGGTTCGGTGGTATTGTTGGATGAACCGGCCCAGACCGATATTACGCGTACACTTACGCGAGATTGGTTCTACCGACGTGCTTTGCACACAGGTGGCTGGCAGGTGTCAGTTTCTCCAACTTTAGTTGAACCAAGTGTGGCTACGCCCGGTCCTTGTGAAGGTTAAAACAGCATCAACTTGACAAACTATCGTTGTGGTTTTGATGCGTAGGTAAGAACGGTTCTTGCTAAGCCCGTAGCAGCCACGTAAAACTTGCAACAACAAAGTAGAGGACGTCTAACTTGTTTTTGCAGGGCATGTTGTGATGTGATATGATCAAGACATGATGCTAAATTTTATTGTATGAGATGACATGTTTTGTAACCGAGTTATCGGCAACTGGCAGGAGCCATATGGTTGTCGCTTTATTGTATGCAATGCAATCGCCCTGTAATGCTTTATTTTATCACTAAGCTCTAGCGATAGTCGTGGAAGCATAAGATTGGCGAGACGACAATGATGCTACGATGGAGATCAAGGTGTCGCGCCGGTGACGATGGTGATCACGAAGGTGCTTCGGAGATGGAGATCACAAGAACAAGATGATGATGCCCATATCATATCACTTATATTGATTGCATGTGATGTTTATCTTTTATGCATCTTATCTTGCTTTGATTGACGGTAGCATTATAAGATGATCTCTCACTAAATTTCAAGATAAAAGTGTTCTCCCTGAGTATGCACTGTTGCCAAAGTTCATCGTGCCCAGACACCACGTGATGATCGGGTGTGATAAGCTCTACGTCCATCTACAACGGGTGCAAGCCAGTTTTTGCACACGCAGAATACTTAGGTTAAACTTGACGAGCCTAGCATATGCAGATATGACCTCGGAACACTGAGACCGAAAGGTCGAGCGTGAATCATATAGTAGATATGATCAACATATTGATGTTCACCATTGAAAGCTACTCCATTTCACGTGATGATCGGTTATGGTTTAGTTGATTTGGATCACATGATCACTTAGAAGATTAGAGGGATGTCTTTCTAAGTGGGAGTTCTTAAGTAATATGATTAATTGAACTTAAATTTATCATGAACTTAGTACCTGGTAGTATTTTGCTTGTCTATGTTGATTGTAGATAGATGGCCCGTGCTGTTGTTCCGTTGAATTTTAATGCGTTCCTTGAGAAAGCAAAGTTGAAAGATGATGGTAGCAATTACACGGACTGGGTCCATAACTTGAGGATTATCCTCATTGCTGCATAGAAGAATTACGTCCTGGAAGCACCGCTAAGTGCCAAGCCTGCTGCAGGAGCAACACCAGATGTTATGAATGTCTGGCAGAGCAAAGCTGATGACTACTCGATAGTTCAGTGTGACATGCTTTACGGCTTAGAACCGGGTCTTCAACGACGTTTTGAACGTCATGGAGCATATGAGATGTTTCAGGAGTTGAAGTTAATATTTCAAGCAAATGCTCGGATTGAGAGATATGAAGTCTTCAATAAGTTCTATAGCTGCAAGATGGAGGAGAATAGTTCTGTCAGTGAACATATACTCAAAATGGCTGGGTATCATAATCACTTGACTCAACTGGGAGTTAATCTTCCTGTTGATAGTGTCATTGACAGAGTTCTTCAATCACTGCCACCAAGCTACAAGAGCTTCGTGATGAACTATAACATGCAAGGGATGGATAAGACGATTCCCGAGCTCTTCGCAATGCTAAAGGCTGCGGAGGTGGAAATCAAGAAGGAGCATCAAATGTTGATGGTCAATAAGACCGCCAGTTTCAAGAAAAAGGGCAAAGGGAAGAAGAAGGGGAACTTCAAGAAGAACAGCAAACAAGTTGCTGCTCAGGAGAAGAAACCCAAGTCTGGACCTAAGCCTGAAACGAGTGCTTCTACTGCAAGCAGACTGGTCACTGGAAGCGGAACTGCCCCAAGTATTTGTCGGATAAGAAGGATGGCAAGGTGAACAAAGGTATATGTGATATACATGTTATTGATGTGTACCTTACTAGAGCTCGCAGTAGCACCTGGGTATTTGATATTGGTTATGTTGCTAATATTTGCAACTCGAAACAAGGACTACGGATTAAGCAAACACTGGCCAAGGACGAGGTGACGATGCGCGTGGGAAATGTTTCCAAAGTCGATGTGATCGCGGTCAGCACGCTACCTCTACATCTACCTTCGGGATTAGTTTTAGACCTAAATAATTGTTATTTGGTGCTAGTGTTGATCATGAACATTATATCTGGATCTTGTTTGATGCGAGACGGTTATTCATTTAAATCAGAGAATAAGGGTTGTTCTATTTATATGTGTAATATCTTTTATGGTCATGCACCCTTGAAGAGTGGTCTATTTTTGATGAATCTCGATAGTACTGATACACATATTCATAATGTTGAAGCCAAAAGATGCAGAGTTGATAATGATAGTGCAACTTATTTGTGGCACTGCCGTTTAGGTCATATCGGTGTAAAGCGCATGAAGAAACTCCATATTGATGGACTTTTGGAACCACTTGATTATGAATCACTTGGTACTTGCGAACCGTGCCTCATGGGTAAGATGACTAAAACGCCGTTCTCCAGTACTATGGAGAGAGCAACAGATTTGTTGGAAATCATACATACAGATGTATGTGGTCTGATGAATGTTGAGGCTCATGGCGGATATCGTTATTATCTCACCTTCACAGATGATTTAAGAAGATATGAGTATATCTACTTAATGAAACATAAATCTGAAACATTTGAAAAAGTTCAAAGAATTTCAGAGTGAAGTTGAAAATCATCGTAACAAGAAAATAAAATTTCTATGATCTGATCGTGGAGGAGAATATTTGAGTTACGAGTTTGGTCTACATTTGAAACAAAGCGGAATAGTTTCGCAACTCATGCCACCCGGAACACCACGGCGTAATGGTGTGTTCGAATGTCGTAATCGTACCATACTAGATATGGTGCGATCTATGATGTCTCTTACTGATTTACCGCTATCGTTCTGGGGTTATGCTTTAGAGACGGCCGCATTCACGTTAAATAGGGCACCATTGAAATCCGTTGAGACGACACCTTATGAACTGTGGTTTGGCAAGAAACCAAAGTTGTCGTTTCTTAAAGTTTGGGGCTGCGATGCTTATGTGAAAAAGCTTCAACCTGACAAGCTCGAACCCAAATCGGAGAAATGTGTCTTCATAGGATACCCAAAGGAGATTGTTGGGTACACCTTCTATCACAGATCCGAAGGCAATACATTCGTTGCTAAGAATGGATCCTTTTTAGAGAAGGAGTTTCTCTCGAAAGAAGTGAGTGGGAGGAAAGTAGAACTTGATGAGGTAACTGTACCTGCTCCCTTATTGGAAAGTAGTTCATCACAGAAACCGGTTTCTATGACACCTACACCAATTAGTGAGGAAGTTAATGATGATGATCATGGAACTTCAGATCAAGTTATTACAGAACCTCGTAGATCAACCAGAGTAAGATCCGCACCAGAGTGGTACGGTAATCCTGTTCTAGAAGTCATGATATTGGATCATGATGAACCTACGAACTATGAAGAAGTGATGGTGAGCCCAGATTCCGCAAAATGGCTTGAAGCCATGAAATCTGAGATGGCATCCATGTATGAGAACAAAGTGTGGACTTTGGTTGACTTGCCCGTTGATCGACAAGCAATTGAGAATAAATGGATCTTCAAGAAGAAGACTGATGCTGACGGTAATATTACTGTCTACAAAGCTCGACTTGTTGCATAAGGTTTTCGACAAGTTCAAGGGATTGACTACGATGAGACCTTCTCACCCGTAGCGATGCTTAAGTCTGTCCAAATCATGTTAGTGATTGCCGCATTTTATGATTATGAAATTTGGCAAATGGATGTCAAAACTGCATTCCTGAATGGATTTCTGGAAGAAGAGTTGTATATGATGCAACCGGAAGGTTTTGTCGATCCAAAGGGAGCTAACAAAGTGTGCAAGCTCCAGCGATCCATTTATGGACTGGTGCAAGCCTCTCGGAGTTGGAATAAACGCTTTGATAGTGTGATCAAAGCATTTGGTTTTGTACAGACTTTTGGAGAAGCCTGTATTTACAAGAAAGTGAGTGGGAGCTCTGTAGCATTTCTGATATTATATGTGGATGACATATTACTAATTGGAAATGATATAGAATTTCTGGATAGCATAAAGGGATACTTGAATAAAAGTTTTTTTATGAAAGACCTCGGTGAAGCTGCTTACATATTGGGCATCAAGATCTATAGAGATAGATCAAGACGCTTAATTGGACTTTCACAAAGCACATACCTTGACAAAGTTTTGAAAAAGTTCAAAATGGGTCAAGCAAAGAAAGGGTTCTTGCCTGTGTTACAAGGTGTGAAGTTGAGTAAGACTCAATACCCGACCATTGCAGAAGATAGAGAGAAGATGAAAGATGTTCCCTATGCTTCAGCCATAGGCTCTATCATGTATGCAATGCTGTGTACCAGACCTGATATGTGCCTTGCTATAAGTCTAGCAGGGAGGTACCAAAGTAATCCAGGAGTGGATCACTGGACAGCGGTCAAGAACATCCTGAAATACCTGAAAAGGACTAAGGATATGTTTCTCGCTTATGGAGGTGACAAAGAGCTCATCATAAATGGTTACGTTGACGCAAGCTTTGACACTGATCCGGACGATTCTAAATCGCAAACTAGATACATGTTTATATTAAACGGTGGAGCTGTCAGTTGGTGCAGTTCTAAACAAAGCGTCGTGGCGGGATCTACGTGTGAAGCGGAGTACATAGCTGCTTCGGAAGCAGCAAATGAAGGAGTCTGGATGAAGGAGTTCATATCCGATCTAGGTGTCATACCTAGTGCATCGGGTCCAATGAAAATCTTTTGTGACAATACTGGTGCAATTGCCTTGGCAAAGGAATCCAGATTTCACAAGAGAACCAAGCACATCAAGAGACGCTTCAATTCCATCTGGGATTTAGTTCAGATGGGAGACATAGAAATTTGCAAGATACATACGGATCTGAATGTTGCAGACCCGTTGACTAAGCCTCTTCCACGAGAAAAACATGATCAGCACCAAGGCTCCATGGGTGTTAGAATCATTACTGTGTAATCTAGATTATTGACTCTAGCGCAAGTGGGAGACTGAAGGAAATATGCCCTAGAGGCAATAATAAAGTTATTATTTATTTCCTTATTTCATGATAAATATTTATTATTCATGCTAGAATTGTATTAACCGGAAACATAATACATGTGTGAATACATAAACAAACAGAGTGTCACTAGTATGCCTCTACTTGACTAGCTTGTTGATCAAAGATGGTTAAGTTTCCTAACCATAGACATGAGTTGTCATTTATTAATGGGATCACATCATTAGGAGAATGATGTGATTGACTTGACCCATTCCGTTAGCTTAGCACTTGATCGTTTAGTTTGTTGCTATTGCTTTCTTCATGACTTATACATGTTCCTATGACTATGAGATTATGCAACTCCCATTTACCGGAGGAACACTTTGTGTGCCACCAAACGTCACAACGTAACTGGGTGATTATAAAGGTGCTCTACAGGTGTCTCCAAAGGTACTTGTTGGGTTGGCGTATTTCGAGATTAGGATTTGTCACTCCGATTGTCGGAGAGGTATCTCTGGGCCCACTCGGTAATGCACATCACTATAAGCCTTGCAAGCATTGCAACTAATGAGTTAGTTGCGGGATGATGTATTACGGAACGAGTAAAGAGACTTGCCGGTAACGAGATTGAACTAGGTATTGAGATACTGACGATCGAATCTCGGGCAAGTAACATACCGATGACAAAGGGAACAACGTATGTTGTTATGCGGTCTGACCGATAAAGATCTTCGTAGAATATGTAGGAGCCAATATGGGTATCCAGGTCCCGCTATTGGTTATTGACCAGAGAGGTGTCTCGGTCATGTCTACATAGTTCTCGAACTCGTAGGGTCTGCACGCTTAATGTTCGTTGACGATATAGTACTATATGAGTTATGTATGTTGATGACCGAATGTTGTTCAGAGTCCGGGATGAGATCATGGACATGAAGAGGAACTCCGGAATGGTCTAAAGTTTGATATATGGGATAATAGTGTTTGGTCACCGGAAGGGTTCCGGAAATCACCGGAAGGAGTTTCGGATGTTTCCCGAAATGTTTGGGTACGAGAACACTTTATTTGGGCCAAAGGGGAAAGCCCACAAGGTTTTTGGAAAGCGCAAAAGGAAGTTTTGCGGAGTCCAGGGGCCAGACGCCAGGGTCCCTGGCGTCTGGGTCCAGACGCCGGGAACCCTGGCATCTGGCCCTGGAGTCCAAGAAGGACTCTTGCCTTTCGGGTGAAACCGACTTTGTGGAGGCTTTTACTCCAAGTTTCGACCCCAAGGCTCAACATATAAATAGAGGGGTAGGGCTAGCACCCAAGACGGATCAAAAAACACCAAGCCGTGTGCCGGCAACCCCGTCCCCTCTAGTTTATCCTCCGTCATAGTTTTCGTAGTGCTTAGGCGAAGCCCTGCGGAGATTGTTCTTCACCAACATCGTCACCACGCCGTCGTGCTGTCGGAACTCATCTACTACTTCGCACCTCTTGCTGGATCGAGAAGGCGAGGACGTCACCGAGCCGAACGTGTGCAGAACTCGGAGGTGTCGTGCTTTCGGTACTTGGATCGGTCGGACGTGAAGACGTACGACTACATCAACCGCGTTGATATAACGCTTCCGCGAACGGTCTACAAGGGTACGTAGACAACACTCTCCCCTCTCATTGCTATGCATCACCATGATCTTGCGTGTGCGTAGGAATTTTTTTGAAATTACTACGTTCCCCAACAATCTCGATCTATGCCAACTCAACAAACACCTTCGGAGATACCTATAGAGCATCTTTATAATCACCCAGTTACGTTGTGACGTTTGATAGCACACAAGGCATTCCTCCGGTATTCGGGAGTTGCATAATCTCATAGTCGAAGGAATATGTATTTGACATGAAGAAAGCAATAGCAATAAAACTGAACAATCATTATGCTAAACTAACAGATGGGTCTTGTCCATCACATCATTCTCTTAATGTGTGATCCCTTTATCAAATGAAAACTCATGTCCATGGTTAGGAAACCTTAACGATCTTTGATCAACGAGCTTGTCAAGTAGAGGCTCACTAGGGACACGGTGTTTGTTTATGTATTCACACATGTATTAAGGTTTCTGGTCAATACAATTCTAGCATGAATAATAAACCTTTATCATGAAT
This sequence comes from Triticum dicoccoides, assembly GCF_002162155.2. Taxonomy (NCBI): domain Eukaryota; kingdom Viridiplantae; phylum Streptophyta; class Magnoliopsida; order Poales; family Poaceae; genus Triticum; species Triticum dicoccoides. The sequence goes on from NC_041380.1 coordinate 515,026,648, forward strand.
AAGGAAATATAAAATAACAACTTTATTATTGCCTCTAGGGCATATTTCCTTCATTTCTGGTGACAGGTTGTATCCCCTCCTCATTCCGATTGCACATGGGTAATATACTTGACCAGGGAAGTCGATGACAGCTAGTACGACTTGTGGTACGAGCACGAAAGGACGTACCTGATGTCGTCACTTGCTCTGGAGCCTTTGCTGCATAACCATACCCTCTACATCAAGTTGGCATCCGTAGTTTGCATCTCACCGCTGAAGGCAAACATGCTAGAGTGAGAACCGCCAAAACCCACAAAAGATCCTTCTAGCTGCATCCCATAACCTCGCCAGAATGAGTCATGTTCTTATGCAACAGATCTAGAGAGAGGAACCTGTCACAAAGACCCATCAATTGCCATCGCAGTCCGTGGATGAAGTGAGATAGGACCACCACACATAGGAACTTGTTACCCCGTCCCAGGGAACCATTGTGAGGCCATACCACCACATGTATCTGAGGGAGCGTCTTTTCCTTGCCGACTCCCCACAAGGGAACCCCACCGAGAAGACGCCGCATGCTTATCACTTAGCATTCCCGCCTAGGAGTCATCATGCTGCCATGATCACTGTTGCGAAAAGCCCTATAGGTGAACCATAATTAGTGGCAGGCAGGGTAGGTTACCCGCCACAACTATTGACAATCCAGTGGCGAGCGCGAGCTAGCACCCGTCATAGGTAGGCTCTTCCAAATAAGCCCGCGGGATGGAAAGTGTAGTGGCGGGCTACAAGCTAGAGGCCATTACTGCTTTCTCATAAACCAGTGGCGGGTGTTGCCTCCCGCCCGCCACAACTACATTTTGGCATGCCGCGCCAAATAAATCCAAATTTTCGAAATGCTCCTAGTGGCGGGCTGCCGTTGTCGCCCGCTACTGCTCCGCACGGACAGTTCCCCTTCCGCGCCAATCCAAATCGTCCATGATCTATTTTCATTTCCACTGTTTCATTTCAGTTAGGTCCTCTCCTCGCCCCTTCCTCACTGTCGTGCGCCTCAACCGCCACTAACGTAGTTAATCGGCACAACCAACAATTCGGACTGATAGCCAATAAGTAGGTTGTCAGACCGATTAACTGGCCCTCCTAGTTAATGGACTCAAATAGCACTTTCTCATATCGGGAGGCACTAGTAGAAAAAGGGTCAAATGTGAAGCACATTAGTGCTAGTTTGAATTTGAGCCGGCACTAATGTGACCATTAGTGCCGGTTCCAACGGCTAGGCGGGCGGGCATCATTAGTTCCGGTTCGTGGGTAATCTTTAGTACCGGTTCATGCTACGAACCGGTACTAATGAGGCTGTGTCAGGCTATGGTCAGTCTGGGGCCCCCACGAAGACCTTTAGTACCAGTTCATGCCATGAACCGGTACTAGAGTTTCTTTGTAAGCTGATTTTTAGTCCCACCTTGCCAAGAGAGAGGCAGTATGAGCGGTTTATAAGCCGTGAGTGCACAGACAATGATGAAGAGTTGCAATGCTCACCTACATGTTGATTAGCTTCAAGCCTTGCGGAATAGCATAAATTGCACTGAGCTATGTGCAGTGCAGTCTACACTATTCCGAATGGCTTGAAGCAAATTAACCAGCATTGCACCTCTTTTTTATTTTTAATAACTTATTTGAACTCTGGACTTCTTTTGTGTTTAGTATCCAGCATTCAAAGCGATGTCATCAATTTCCAACATGTTCTGACATCATTTTTTGTTTTTCGGTCATTTACCTAATTGTTTAGAGAGCTAAATGACCGTGAAATTGAAAATCGCTACAAAATGAATCCTGAAAATTTTGAAACTTGGCATGGTATCATCATATCACCCGCATAGCATGCGCGAAAGAGTAGAGAGGGTCACGGCAAAAACTGAACGCACTTCGTGTACAAACTGGACAAACTCTTTCAGAGTATCAGGGTTTCGGACGAGAACTCATCTGTTGCATGGCCACTTCAATGTTTTTTAAACTTATTTGAACTCCGGACTTCTTTTGTGTTTAGTATGCAGCATTCAAAGCGACGTCATCAATTTCCAACATGTTCTACATCATTTTTTGTTTTTCGGTCATTTACCTAATTGTTTAGAGAGCTAA
>NC_041380.1:515029958-515087660 GCF_002162155.2 Triticum dicoccoides
GTTGTTTTTCGGTCATTTACCTAATTGTTTAGAGAGCTAAATGACCGTGAAATTGAAAATCACTACAAAATGAATCCTGAAAATGTTGAAACTTGGCATGGTATCATCATATCACCCGCATAGCATGCGCGAAAGAGTAGAGAGGGTCACGGCAAAAACTGGACGCACTTTGTGTACAAACTGGACAAACTATTTGAGAGTATCAGGGTTTCGGACGAGAACTCATCTGTTACATGGCCACTTCAATGTTTTTTAAACTTATTTGAACTCCGGACTTCTTTTGTGTTTAGTATGCAGCATTCAAAGCGACGTCATCAATTTCCAACATGTTCTGACATCATTTGTTGTTTTTCGGTCATTTACCTAATTGTTTAGAGAGCTAAATGATCGTAAAATCGAAAATCACTACGAAATGAATCCTGAAAATGTTGAAACTTGGCATGGTATCATCATATCACCCACATAGCATGCGCGAAAGAGTAGAGAGGGTCACGGCAAAAACTGGATGCATTTCGTGTACAAACTGGACATACTTTTTTGGAGTATCAGGGTTTCGGACGAGAACTCATCTGTTACACAGCCACTTCAACGTTTTTTAAACTTATTTGAACTCCGGACTCCTTTTGTGTTCAGTATGCAGCATTCAAAGCAACGTCATCAATTTCCAACATGTTCTGACATCATTTGTTGTTTTTCGGTTATTTACCTAATTGTTCAGTATGCAACATTCAATTTCCAGAAGAAAATAAATAGAAGAAAAGAAATAATGCAGAAAATAAAAAAACTATACAAAAAAATTACTCAAAAATAAATAGAAGAAAATAAATAATGCAGAAAAGAAAATACTATATAAAAAACTACTCAAAAATAAATAGAAGAAAATAAATAATGCAGAAAAGAAAAAAATATATAAAAAATTTGTTGGCACGCTGCCCAGTGGGCCTTCCAGACCTAGGGTGTGCAAATGCAGGCCCAGAAGGGCCAGCAGGCTCACAGGGCAGCGCGTCCTAATTAATTAGGCCCAGAAGCCTGCTATATAGAGGAGTTCGAAGAGGTAGCCGCGGCTGGGTTTATAAACCAGTGCGGCTGCCCTTCGCCCGGCGAGGTGGGACTAAACTTTGGGGTGGCAGCGCGAGGCCTTTAGTACCGGTTGGTGGCTCCAACCGGTACTGAAGACCACCCTTTAGTACCGGTTGGAACCACCAACCGGTACTAAAGGCCTGCTCTTCCCGCCTCTTGTCCTGGCCAAAGTTGGCCTTTAGTATCGGTTGGTGGCTCCAACCGGTACTAAAGGCCTCTCCTATATATACAACACTTACGAAAATTCAGTTAGATCTCTCACTTCTTTGGTCTCCAACCTCTCGTGCGCCGCTCGAACCCGTCCTCGCCGCCCGTCGCCCGTCGTCCGTCGTCGTCGTCGCTGTCCCCGCCGCCGCCCGTCGTCGTCGCCGTCTCGCGCCGCCGCCCCGAACGCCGCGTGCCGCCGTTCGTCCTCGTCCCGCCGCGGTCCCGTACGTCTCTCGCTCTCACGTATACCCGCCGTGCCGCCGTCCGTTGTCGTCGCACCCGGCCCGTATGGCGGCGCCCCCGCCTGTACGTATGCCGCCGCCCCCCGCTCGTACGTACAGGGAGGCGGCGTACGGGGCCGCACACATACACACACATGCATATATACGTACACACTACACACACACATACACACACACATTTTTTTACTTATTTTCTGTTTTTTAGAAAACTTAATTAGATGATCGAATGTTTGATTAATGTCGAATGTTAGATGAATTAGCTAGATAGAAAATTGTCGAACTAGAGATTTGAACTAGTTGAATAATTAATATAACTAGTTTATTTTTACTAAGAAAATTATCGAACTAGTTTATTTAGGTATATGAGATTTGAACTAGTTCAATAATTAATATAACTAGTTTATTTTTAGTAAGAAAATTGTCGAACTAGTTTATTTAGGTATATGAGATTTGAACTAGTTCAATAATTAATATAACTAGTTTATTTAGGTATATGAGATTTGAACTAGTTCAATAATTAATATAACTAGTTTATTTTTAGTAAGAAAATTTAGGTATCTGAGATTTGATGATCTAATTAAAATATTATTTGTTAATGAGTTTTTCTGTTTATTTAATTTTTTATATATTTTGAGTTTATATAAATGTTAGATTAATGTCGAATGTTAGATGAATTAGATAGAAAAGTTAAATATATAGTAATGTCAATTGTTAGAGATGAATACAGTTAGATATATTAATGTCAAATGTTAGATGAATATATATTTGGCTAGATATTAATTAATATTAGATAGTAATAGGTGTTTAATGTTTCACCTATATGAACATAGGAAATGTCATCTGACGATGAAAAAGATTTCATTATGTGCGAACACTGTGAAGACCAGCGCGGCCTGTGCGACAGAAATTTCCTTGTTGATGGTAGGCGCTTCAGCATCAAGCTGGATGAGACATTCGAAGTTGATACAGTAAGTCACTTTGTCAATTATTATTTGAATGCAAAACTTATGCTTCATTTGCTTCAACTTATAATTTTGAATTTTCACTATTCTACTAGCGCATCCCCTGCCATGCAAGAATTTTTGTCTTGGATAAGATAGGTTTTAGTGCTATAGATGATATGGAGGTAAAGAGAGTTTACTTAAAGACGGAGCATGGGTATATACTTTCAACGTCAAATTATATAATGGAGACACATACACCCATTTTGAATGCAAAACTTGGCAAGCACTATGCAAGGCTTATGCATTTGAGCCTGGTATGGTTGTCACCTTTGATATTCGTCCTGAAGATGATATTGAAGGTAATATAGACATCTGGGTTGATGTGCAAACGCCTCCAGTTCTACCATTATGTGAGTTTTTCTCAACCATGCATGCATATGTTTATGTCTTTGATACAGTTTATTCAAAAATAGTTGACACCTAATTTGTATTGTCAGCTTATTTCGGTTTAAGCAAATATGTCCGGCGCTTGGTAGACAGGACCTACTACTGCCCCGGGGCTCAACTAAATTGCGAGGAAATAAGTCATTATGTTTCATGGCTTGAGGATCTTAATACTGTCAAGACAAAAAAATTCCTGAACTTAGAAATGTTAGTACTCAAAACGTGCGACCAATGGTGATCATATTGAACTACGGTCACATCTATAATCGAAAGATGGTAAGATTTTAACTATTTGTCCTTAATTAGTGCATCTTTTGCATACATTATTTTTGAAGCTAAACTTTCATTGCTTAGTATATTAATTACTATACGATGTTCTTCAACAGGGACTTCCGATGACAGTTGTGCCTCAGTGGATCGAGACTAAAGGTGGCATGTCAATGGTTAGCTTACGGTCGAGATATCCTACATTGCACATGAGTGCATTCAGGATTTCTGAAAGCGAAGAATGCTTAATAGTGAAAGATTGGAGCAAAATTGTTAACGATCGTAGAGAAGTACTAGGGGGCAGCAAGGAGAAGCGCAACCCAAGATTAGGAGACAGATTCATCTGCATGCTCCAGTATGATGAATCAGGAGAGCTATACATGTTCTATGCTATTCTACCTGAGAGGGAGCAGCACTAGTTCATGTTCTTAATTAGTGTCTCATGTCCGTGTCCTGAACTTCGATGTTGGTGATGATTATGTTGAACTCGATGATATCTTTGCTTCTGTTACAAAGTGAATGTTTCCTCTTTAAGCTAGCCAGTGTTGGTGATGATTAGATAGCTAGCGGTAATGACTATGATGATTAAATAGTGGTAATTAGACGACTACGATGATTTTTAGCTAGCTAGACTTTATTTATTTATTAATATGCGATGATGATGATGATGATGATGATGACTACAACTCATTATAACGTAAAACAATCCTAAATTAAATTGATAACACAAATTTAATTGAAAAATACAAAATAAAATAAAAACCCACAAACATTTAGTACCGGTTGGTGTTACCAACCGGTACTAAAGGGCTCCCGGCCCCCGGAGCTGGCTCGTGCCACATGGTTTCCCTTTAGCACCGGTTCGTGCTGAACCGGTACTAAAGGGGGGGCCTTTAGTGACCACACTTTAGTGCCGGTTATGGAACCGGCACTAAAGGGCCTTACGAACCGGTGCTATTGCCCGGTTCTGCACTAGTGAGGTGTCCGAATATTTGGAACATTGCTAAATATGACAAGTGACAATGATGTTTGAATTTTCTTTCATATGAGAAGTGCATGGGCTTTGTGTTAGTCATAGGGATTTGAAAAAGAGTGACAAAGTTTTGGTGAAACGTTGATTCATTTTTGTTACACCAAATTTCCATCACTCAATATGTTAACTTTTTAAGCAAAGTTCATGCCGAATTTCATTTCTGTCACTCAATATGCGGGCATTGTAATATCTCACGTTGTTCAATATTACTTTGTAAGCTTAGCTATGACAATATTGTTTATTTTGCTTACATGTGATTGAAATTGAGTTAATTTTTCTTACATATGACAAGTACATGGGCTTAGCATGTTATTCACAGGGATTTGAAAAGGAGTGACAAAGTTTTTGGTGAAACGTTGATTTATTTCCGTTATGCCAAATTTCTGTCACTCAATATGTTAACGTTTTAAGCAAAGTTCACGCCGAGTTTCATTTCCGTCACTCAATATGTGTGGCATTGTAATATCTCACATTGTTTTATATTACTTTTGTAAGCTTAGCTATGACAATAGTGTTTAATTTGCTTACATATGAATGGAATTGAGCGAAATTTTCTTACATATGACAAGTGCATGAGCTTAGAATGTTATTCACATGGATTTGAAAAGGTGACAAAGTTTTGGAGAAACGTTGATTCATTTTCGTTTCACCAAATTCCTGTCACTCAGTATGTTCAATATTCAGCAAAGATCATGCCAAATTTTCTCGGACCCTTCTTAGACAGTTCCCCTTCTCAATATTACTTTCATAAGCTAGTATTCATGTCAACCATTTACAATTGATAAGTGCTTCACAATGATTATTAGGGATCATGAGACGTAAGATCTACCATATCTGCAAATGTCCATGTATGGACAGTATGGAAACTGTAGTACAATTCGGCCTCTTCTTGAAGAAGGGATTCAAAAAAATTAGTGATAATGGTCTTTAACGTCAATTAGTATTCAATTCTAACCATTTGTATAATTCTTTTACGGACTTCATTGTTAATTATTGACCGCTGCATAGTGTATCCCATGCAACGTAAGGGTTGACTTCAACAATTTATACAGTAAAGTTATGTACTTTGAGGTTGATGAGGAACGCACATTCGAACTGGATGTGCATAAACTAAAGGATATAACCATCACATTTGGCGAGGGACGGAAGCAGTACATTGCACATAATAATTTCATCGGAAGAGAGTACATAGCCTTTTTCCTTGAAAGGAGCGGTCAACAGGTTAAGGACATTGTATCTCTCCAACAACCATGATGAGGTTGATGAAGAAGATACGATGACCAGGATCATGAAGATAGCCAGGATGACCACGATGATCGAAACAACCAAGATAACAAGGACAGTCAGGATGATGACGGAAGCCAGAATGATGAGGTTGAGCAAGATTATGAGGATGGTCCATTCAATTCTGCAATTTTCTCTCAAAGAATGAACAAGCTTACTCAGGAGGAGACCATGAATGTCATCGCGATGTTACCATCTAGTGTGGCCTTTTTGGGGAAGCCCTTTGTGCACCGTTTAACTAAATCTTCAAAAAATTCATCCTGAGATGTTTTGTACTCTTTCATCTTTTTTTGTTCATAACCAAGTATGGTGAGATGTCTCACATTGCGTGCTCTCTATTTGCTCTTAATGATGGGGATTTCAGAAGTTACATGTGAAGATGTTTCCGCAGTGGACATCCCCGTCGTCGGCACCACTGGAGTACGCCCTGGACCAACAGGGCGTGTCACCAACGTTCAGTACAAGACGGAATCAGACGGGCGCATATCCTTCTATGATTCCGGTTGGCGGTAGTTCATGACAGGAATGAGAGAACTAAGGGTCGACACACTTGTGATAATCACCATAAGGAAGAGCAACCGCAACGACTTGCAGATGATGTTGGTCGTTGACCATGTTTAGAAATAAGGTCTAAATCATGAATATATTAGCTGATGAACTGTTAGTTAGTATGTTAAGATGGATGTGATATATTGATGTTTGTTTCTTAAGTCGAACAAATTTGAAGTGTTACTTAATTAGTTTGTCGTTTATTTGCAAAAAATAATTTAAGTCTGGTTCGGTTATATTGAGAATCATATCACTACGTGAATTAACTTTATGGAAGTAATATTTTGTCAACGCACAATGCCAACAATTGGTGTCCTCTTTCGAGCCTAGCCCTCTAGTGGCGGGCGCTAAGGAACAACCGCCACTTCAAACATGACATCTGTGGCGGGCAACAACAGCGACCTATGGCGGTCATTAAATATGCCCGCCACTTGAAGTAATGTACCAATGGCGGGCATGTGCCCGCCACTGATGGCATATTAGCAGTGGTGGGAGAGGTCAGTGGCGGGCTGCCTTGAGAGTCTGGCCCGCCACTGCCGGGCTTTTTGCAGCCGCCACTACTAGGCATTCCAGCAATAGTGGATCTACCGCCTTGACACCTAGAGAAGCCTCTGCATCGCTCGACACCTTACCTCTCACCCGTGTCGTGTCGAAAGGGAAGTCCCCCGCCATTGCCTTCCTTGTGGCCGACATAGGCTTCAATGAGTGTGCCCTTCAGCGGCGGCGAGACAAGAAGGAGCAGGAGGAGGTAGTGGTAGCGGCGAAGGTTTCTTCCCCGAGCCGCCAGAGAGGCGACTAGGTGTCACAAGGTTTTTAATAGATATAAGGTACGGGCATTGTTAAGTACTTCAGTGAGTACTAGTTAAAAAGAGCTATTGATTTTTTTTAAACTCAGAAAATATAGAAAATTTGAAATTCAGTCTCCGGCATGGGCCCTAGGTTCCTTTTGTGTTTTCCACACTCCCCGACCAATTTTCAACTATTAATTGTAAGGAATGACTTACCCATGAATGAATTCTTCATAACATATAGGTCATCATTAGATGCACTTAGATGGATCCCAAACAATAAGTATTTACAAGAATGAATTCTCCATATCTTTATAATTACATGCAAGCAAATCATAAATGGTAAATCCTCATTACAACAAATAAATAAGTCACAAATGATAGATCATCATCATTCCACTTAAATAGATCTCATGTATCGTGCACATGTATACATGTAAATCATTAGTTGGAATATAAACTTCAAGTACATGTTGCACTTGATTTAAACATCTTAGCTCTCACCACACACACTGCTCATAATATAATGAAGTGTATAGACACACGATTTGACCCCCCCCCCTAACAAATATCATAGCCAATTCTCGTAGCATATCTATACCTGCTAATAAATTAAATAGAAATTCTTAATCCGTCATGCTATTTTACAGAAAACCTCCTTATGTTTCTGAAATTAACCGGTCGTTCAGTTTTAAGTCAGATTCTTGCTTTTGCATAAAACCCTTGATGTTTCTGACTTTCTGGCAATCAACTCACAGACCAGTTTTAAGTCAGATTTTCGCTTTTGCAGGAAATCTTTTGTTATTTGGGTTAAACACCCCGCAGTACATATCAAATGTCTTTTAAAAATAGTCATAGCTTTTAAACTCTAACTCCAAATTTAACATGTTATATATGGAATGTGATAACAAAAATGTATAGAATCTCAATATGATGTTATTTTACCTGCTAACCATTTTTAAATGCTATTTATTGTGCAACCTTAATCGATAGCACATGATCCGTTTTTCTTTCATACTAGTGCCAATCCGGATTGAAAATGAACACCGACCAAAACCAGGATTGGAGACAAAACAAACCATTTATAACCATGCATGCATGCCTCTGCAAAACATCACAGAAAAAACAGATTTCGCATCTTATGCCGAGTGAGAGACGCCTTAGGATTGCCAACATTCAAACCCATTGTGATTCTGTGAGCACTGAGTCCACTGTCGGTGAGGCTGGGAAGAAGGAGGATAAGTGGCAACACAGACGAGATGCCATGTGTTGAAATAAAGAATGTGAACCTACTGGGTCTTGAGTCTTGCCTATTTGATTAGGAGGTGTGGTATTTTTTTTCTTCCGTTGCAATGCAGGTGCTCTTTTGCTAGTTATTCCCTATATAAAATGAGTATCTACAACGTAGGGATTTACCGAGGGGTGGACACTAAGATAAATGGTTGAGGAGTATTGGGCACCAACATGAGCATCGGTACAGGAATGTGTAAATGATATTTATTTCGTAAAGTGCTGAAGGGCGTAATGGTCGTTTATTTGTTAAGAAGTTAATTATTTGTAAGTGATGGGGCCAATTTTATACGCAACCAAGAATCCCAGCGCAATCCTATACTCTTTTTGTGATAAGGATATGAGCATGCATATGAGATTATTTGCATAAACATGCACAAAATGGGTATCATGGACAATTGATCTAGCGGATGATCAGATCGCGGAGTAGTTTGGTATGTGTCCACGTGTATACACCATGTCTAAACACCATGTACTTTGCAATAAATGGGGTAAATACGCAGAAAAGCATTATGTACGACTGCTTCCTCTGTAAACAAATATAAGAGCGTTTAGATAATTAAAATAGTGATATAAACGCTTTTATATTAGTTTACGAAGGGGAGTATAAGATAAAAGTACATGATTTACATTTGTAAAATACACTAAAGATGGTTCCCATGGCAACTGTGCTAGTCAATTTGAAAACCTATACTATTTCAGCGCTCCTGGCTGATCTGCACATCCTAGTTTTCTCTTCCAAAGCATGCGTATACGTTGGTGTTGTTCCTCCCCTGCCCTGCATATATTCTTGTTTGCGCCTGCTGCAGTGTTGCGTGCCTAACCTACCACGATCGATAATTTAAGTGGCCCAGGCCAAACGGCCGGTCCTTGTTTGCAACTGCAAGGACGTGCTACGGCATAGCCATCCTGAAATCCTTGTTGGTTCTCCCTGCCTGATGGAGGCGGCTCGGCTCGCTACAGCATGACGTCGCGGCGCTTCTTGGGGTTGGCCGCCTCCGGGGCCCCCTTCCTCATCATCGCCACGAACTCCGTGTAGTTGATCCGCCCGTCCTGCAAACGATCAGCCAGGCATCTTCCAACATTGTCACGGCATGAAGAGAGCAGAAGCAGCAGCAGGCGAGAAGCGTCGCGAGTCAACTTACGTGGTCGGCGTCGACCTCCGATATGATGTCCTTGATGTCCCGGCCGTCCATCAGGCCTTTCTCCTTGAGGGCCTGCTCCAGCTCCTCGATCGTGATGTACCCGCTGTTGTCCTTGTCGAAGTACTGGAAGGCGGTGTAGAGGTGCTCCTCCCGGTCCATCCTGTTCATGTGCATCGTCGCCGTGATGAACTCGTCGTAGTCGATCATGCCGTTCCCGTCCGCGTCCGCCTGCGACCACCCATTGCCTAATTAATTATTAAGCGGCAATCCAAGGTGCCAACAAATCTATAAACCGATCTCGCGAGCTCTTCTTACGGCCTCCATCAGCTGCTGGACCTCCGCTTCGGAGAGCTTGGTGCCCTTCTTGGCCAGCCCCTTCCGCAGCTCGTCCACGGTGATGGTGCCGCTGTTGTCCGAGTCCATGCTCTTGAACATCTCCTTCAGCCCCCTGATCTCCTCCTCCGACAAGCACCCCGCGATCACCTGCCAAGCACCATTCCTCGAGCTTTCAGAATTCGGACTTGCTCAACTGGCTTGACTGAAAAAGGATCACAAAGTAAGTAAGCACCCTTAGCGCCGCCTTCTTGAACTGGTTCATAGCTGTGAACTGCTTGAGCCTGCCAAGGACGGCGTTGTCGATCAGCGTGTCGGGCGCCTCGCCGTCCTCTTTTATCCATGGATGGTCTGAACAGCAAAGGAAAAGAAATATTGCAAACATGTATGTATGGATGCAACTTGCAGAGTTGCAGGTGCAGAGCATTGCTGAAAATTCAGAAATGATGACACGCTTACTGAGGACGTCGTGCGCGGAAATCCTCCTCCTGGGGTCGGAGGTGAGCATCTTCCTGACGAGGTCCTTGGCGCCGCCGGAGATGCGCGGCCACGGGTCGCTGTTGAAGTCCACCTGCCCTCTCAGGATGGAGTTGAAGATGCCGTGCTCCGACTGCGCCCAGAAGGGCGGGACGCCGCAGAGCAGGATGTAGAGCATGACGCCGACGCTCCAGATGTCGGCCTGGGGCCCGTAGTTCCGCTTCAGCACCTCCGGCGCGATGTAGTAGGCGCTGCCGACGATGTCCCGGAAGACCTCCCCCTCCTTGAAGAAGACGGAGAGGCCGAAGTCGGTGGCCTTGAGCGGCGCGTTCTCTTCTTTGCTGAGGAGGAGGAAGTTCTCGGGCTTGAGGTCGCGGTGGATGACGCCCATGGTGTGGCAGGTGTGGATGATCCCCATGATGGTGCGGACGAGCGCCGCGGCGGCGCGCTCCGTGTAGTGGCCCTTGGCGATGATCCGGTCGAAGAGCTCGCCGCCGGCGCAGAGCTCCATGACCAGGTGCACCGCGTGCTTGTCCTCGTAGGCGCCCTTGAGCTCCACCACCCCGGGCTGGCCCGCCAGGTGGTACATGATCTGCACCTCCCGCCGGACGTCCTCCACGTCCTCCTTGGTGGACAGCTTCCGCTTGCTGATGGTCTTGCACGCCAGCTTCTGGCCCGTCGCCTTCTGCGTGCACAGCGACGTGACGCCGAACTGCCCGCGCCCCAGCTCCTTGCCGACGTTGTAGATGCTCTTGACGTCCTCCATGGGCCGGCCGAGGACGGGGCCGATCGGGGCGGGGGGCTTGACGTGCTGCGGCGCGGTGGAGGGCGACGCGGAGGACGGCCCGCCGGAGCTCCCGCCGTCGGGGCGGGACGAGCCAGAGGCCGCGGGATGGGACTTCCGGAACCACCGGCAGCACATGGCCATTGCCGGCGCGGGGGGTGCTCGCCGGCGAGCGGAACGTGCCGGGAACTTGGGGATGGTTCCCAGGTAGGCATTGGGCGCGTGCGCCGAGGAATTTGGGGGGCGCCGCTAAAAGGGAGGCGGGGAGGGAATGGCGGGAAGGCAACGGCTTCGTGCGTCGGCTTCGGTTTTTGCCTTTTTGCCCAGGACAGAAAAATAACGGACGCTTCCGTATGCTTATATCCACTTGGATCAAATGTCGTCACCTTTGGAAACTTTGCATACTTCGTATGTTATATAATTTTTTGGGGGTAAACCAAGTTTATTATTCACCAAAATCCACATAATGTGGGATACAAATTTGATCATGGGATTCGCCAAACAAAACGTGGCGTTCTAGACCTAAAGAAAATGCAAACTTGGCTAAACTATGAGCCTCGTAATTAACTACATGACTTTCAAAAATAAATTTACAACTAAAAAAAGAAGTTTGAAGTTTGATTTCGCTGATAATTGCGACGTCCGTCTTTGAGGATGGCTCTGACTACCTCCTTTGCATCCGAAGCTACCACAAAATGATGTAAGTTGAGATTTTGTGCAAGGGCTAGGGCCTCCTCCCTGCAAGCTAAGCTACCTAAGTATGTACCATTTTCATCTCCAATGACAAGAGCTGAGCTACCTAAGTATGTACCATTTTCATCTCTACAAACAGCTGCGGCCGTCCCCCCTACTCCCTTGCGGCATCCGGCAACAACAGTATTTTTGCATGACCCGTCGGCGGAGCTCTAGGGCGCTGATTAGATAGTAGTCTGGCCTTGAGGGGAGGAACGACTATTTTATGTGATCAAGTCCAGCTCCTCAATGAACCTACTAATGAAACAATGGATGGATTGGGGGCTCTGAAAATACCCTCTTGAATGGCCTTGCGCCGCGCTGCCCATATCGCCCAAAGAGTGACAGAAAAGCTTGACGAATATACCATGTGATAATAATTCCATGAGGGTAAATAGCCACTGTTTTGCATTAGGCTGTGTAGTTGTCACCAGGTTTTGCGCTAAATCCTCATTCACCAAGGCCCATGAGCACCTAAACATCGTGCATTCCAGAAGGGAGTGCCTCCATGAGTTGGGTGAACCGCACATCCCACGGGAATCCGAGTCTGTCATATGCCGATGTGCTCTAATGTCATTAGTCGGTATAGAAAGTTCGGACTGTCTCCAAAGAAACATTCGAACCTTGGCTAGGACATGCACTTTCCATAGGCTTTCCCAGGATTCTTCTTCAGTGGCAACAGTAGAGAACCCGGCTCTATTTTCCAGCCAAGCCTCTCTCCTCTGTCACGTAGCAACTAGCATACGGCATGGGGACTTAACGAAAAAAATCGTTCTTCTCATGGCTCCTACTCCAAAAGTCCTCAATGTTCGTCGTGCATAGGGGAATTCCAAGGATTACACGTGCATCCATTGGCATGAAGACCGACTCAACTTTCTGTCTATCCCAAGTCGTAGGAATTAGGAACTTTTTTTCAAGCGAACAATTCGGCCCCCTTGAGGGTTCGATGGAACGAACGTTTATGTTCGCTGGAACCAAACCCACAGGTTGAACCGCCTCCCTCTCTGTACGATGTTCTCCTAAGGTGCCCAGTTAAGCCAGAAAAGCAAGTTTACCAGTACTATTACTAAGCCTAAAAAATGTTATTTGGACCTTTCTTTGAATAGCTCAGAAAAAAACAAAATGCCATGACACTTATAATAAAAATGCCATCATATTAAAATGGACCGGATAAAAATGCCTTCAAAATTAAGTTTGCAATGGCTTGATAATGCAAAACGATTTGTTAGTGGGGATATGTTCATACAAAAGTTTGGCATGTCTTAGATTTAAATATCTTATACAGATAAAAGGTAGCAATGATGTTTATACACAAAAGGGAATGTCCTAATTCGCCATTGTTTCATAAAAATGATGGGAAAAAAGATTGAAAGAAAAATTGTCATGCTCTAGTGAATAAATCTACCACATATTTTAGAAAACACAAGTGTGTGATAAGTAACTAAAAATGGCATGCTTGTAGGAAAAAGTTATACTACATTAAGTTCATAATATGCCATGATGTTGAAATACACTTCTTGGCAATGTAATGTAAAATATTTGTCATGGTATGGGTCTAGAAAATAGTGAGTACCTAAAATTTCTCATGGATGTAACTAGACAAGGTCCAGTTGCAATTGCCATAGTCCAAAAAAGTTTGAATACATAACTTGCCATGGTCATAGAAAGTAAAAAAATGGACAGGCTTTTTTTGGTAAATAGTCACAACGAAATTAAGATGAAACCTTTTCTGTAGACATGGCAAATTTTGACAAATATTTGTAGTTGTCATCACATAGTAGATATATCAAAAAAAAAGGGTTTCAAGAAAAGTAATGGCAAAAAAATTATGAAAATATTCATGTAAAAAACTCTAATTTTCCATGGTGTGTATACTTAATTTGCCATGCTACCTACAAAAAAACACCATGGTCTAATTAATTTTTTTGCCATGGTCTAATTAAAAAATTTCCATGGACTAAATAATGAAATTGTCATGCTACCTATAGAAAACTACCATGGTTTTGATTTATAAAATTACCATGGTCTAACTAATATATTTGGCATGTTACCTATAATAAAACTACCATAAAGTAATTAATAAAATTGTTATGGTCTAATTAATAAAAAGTGTCATGCAACCAACAAAATAAACTACCATGATCTAGAAAGTAAAAATGTCATGGTACTTACAATAAAACTACTAATGTCTAATTAATAAAATTGCCATGTTATAAATAATAAAATCTTAATACTCGAAATAATAAAAGTGGCATGTTACATATAATAAAGATACCATGGTCTGATTTATAAAGTTGCCATGGTCTACATATTAAGATTGCCATGGTAAAAAATGAAATTACCATACTACATACAACAAAACTACCATGGCATGATTTATAAAATTTCCATAGTCTAACTAATAAGAATGCCATGTTGCCTATAGTTAAATTGCACAAAGTCTAACTAATAAAATTGTCATGGTCTAAAATAATAAAAAGTACCATGCTACCTGCAATGAAACTGCACAATATAAATTTAGGAAAGTTTCTTCCTAAGAAAAGATGGTGACTTTTGGGGATTTTGTAGTGGGAACATGACAAACTTACGGATTCATCATGGGCACATGGAGAATTTAGGACTTCTGTTCTTCGAAAAAAGGATTTCAAATTTAGGGTTTTGCTCTTTGGTAAGATGAGAAATTTGGGGATTCTCTTCTTTGATAAGAAGGAAATTTTAGAAATTTTCCATGGGCTAATGCCAAAATTAGGAATTTTTTTCTATAAAGAGGCAAGTGAGGGAGAGGAAAAAAATTCCCAGAGAGAGGAAGAGGAAGAAGATGTCGCACTTTTTTTCCATGTGTCAATTTTTTTGCCAACTCAGCCTGACAGGTGGGCCCAATCAATTAGTGACGTCAGCAAAGCACTTAGCATTTCCCATCAGTGTTTTTTGCCACTGTCAATTTTTCGGTTCGGTGTGAAATGCCACGGATTGTAAAGTGGTGGTTTTCGCTAACCGTGACACGAAAGTGATGGTTCCATGCATTTAACCCTTGATCATATAATGAGGTTGACTATTGCACTATTCTTTTTTCTACCTTCTTTTTCTTCAATTTTATTATAGTTTATTAGGAGCACGTGTAGAGGT
This sequence comes from Triticum dicoccoides, assembly GCF_002162155.2. Classification (NCBI taxonomy): domain Eukaryota; kingdom Viridiplantae; phylum Streptophyta; class Magnoliopsida; order Poales; family Poaceae; genus Triticum; species Triticum dicoccoides. The sequence goes on from NC_041380.1 coordinate 515,044,684, forward strand.
GTACTACTGCATTAGTGCCCACTCCTCTCTTTCTTTTCCACCCATCTCCCTCACATAGACAAAGGAGCTACATAAGCGGGTTAGTTTATAGCCCCTTCTTATACTTATCCTAAGCAAAAGTACTCCCTCTGTACCAGTACATTATGCACATTACGAAAACCAGTAGTTCTCAAAACTCTTAGGCGCAAATAGCAATTAGTGATCCTAGTTTATCTCCCTTCTCCATCGGTAACCGATGTGCATGCTAGGTAATTAAAGGCTGGACCACTACATGCCTATGGCATATACTGTGATTGGGCATAGAGTTGCATGTCAATGTATGGGATTAAATCAGGACATTAAGTCCGGGAGTGGAAGGAAGAAATTAGCGCTATGATTGGAACGATTTCGGGTCAAGTTTCTCAACCTCGTCCAATATGTAGCCACCTAAGTCATGTTGCACCTTCTAATGTACCTAATGCACTGGTATAGAGGGAGTAATAAGTGTGTAGACAAAGGTAACGAATGTGCAGGCCGAAACACATGACCCTTTATCTCAGGGAGGGGGAGCACCTATATATATATAAGAAAGGATTAAGGGTGTCTCTAACACCGACCCCCAGACCGCCTGTATCCGTCTGGACGCAGCTGTCCGGACCCGCAAGCCATCCACAGCAACCCCATTGGTCTGTAGAGCAGTCCGAACAGCCACCTTCCCACAAACCAGAACCAAATCAGGGGGGCTTTGCGGGAGTCCCGGCACGAACCACATAAGACTTCGGCACACCAGGACCACCAAAAACTAAGGCCACACCGTTTCCGTGGTAAAATCCCCAAATCTCGTCTTTCACCCCCTGCTCTCCACCCAATTCATGCCCTTTTTCGCCGCCACCTACACATGGATCCGCTGGACTCGCAGGAGCACCCAAAATCCTCCAATGTTTTTTTAGTCTCCTCGTGTGTGTAGTGTGTTCTTGAAGTTGGAGAAGAAGAACTTCACCGTCATGCATTGTTGGTTGAAGTTGAATGGACAACCCAAGTGGAATCTCCACATTGCTAAGAGCGCCACCCATGCCATCGAGGAAGAAACCGGTGATCCAACTGACCCATCGAAAAAACCACCCAAGAAGGTTAGAAGAGGGTTTTGGGGAAAGAAGTGGGAGGAGGATAAGCCGAAGCGAGAAGATGTGGCGGCCATGATAACAGAGAGGTTCCAAGACATCTTGACGAAGAAGGAGGAGGCATATGTCAATCACTCTGACGTCAAGTTGGAAAAAAGGCAAGGAGGTTTAACTTGTTGATGGAGGCGACCAAGAAGAAGCTCAAGCTCGAAGAGAAAAAAGGTCATGCTCAAAGAGAAGAAGGAGAAGATCACAGCCACTGCGGAGGACGCGAAGATGTTGACCTTGAAGATGGAGGATTTAGATGATGACGCAAGAATGGTTGTGTAAGCCGTCTATTTCAAGAAGTTGCAGTGGCAGAAGGATGAGCTGGAGAGGGCGGAGAAGGAGGAGAAGGAGGCGGAGGCAGCCGAGATAGCAGTGACGATAGATTGAGCATGGAGGCTCGAATTGCCAATCCGGCAGGACAGAAAATCCATTTTTTGCATGGACTACCGGACTGATATTCTTTTGTGACGGGGCATATAAAAACTAAGCATACTTGCCTCCTTTTGGTTTTAACCAGTCGATGATGTGATCCAATGCTGGTGTGATCTAACACGCGCTATGTAGGGCTATCAGTGCATGGAAGAGGTCATCACGATGGAGGCTGGTGAGGGCGGTAGGCAGCACGATGCCTGGGCTAGAGCCGTTATGGCAAGGTCGGCCGCTAGCTTCATGATGGCGGTAGCCTTGTCGAGATGCTTTGTATTTTCCAATGAACTTTTATAGTACTCCTAAGAGCATTTAGATCACTACTTTATAGAGGGAATATATCTTTTTTTATTTTTTTCCAAACTCATGTTGAACATTTTTTGATTGGTACAAAACGTATTTTAAATAACAGGAACATTTGTTTACATTTTATTAACTTTAAAAAAATTGATGAACATATTTTTGATAAACTTTAACTTCTGTTTTTAGAATAAAAAATTGTGTTTTTATATTTTCATTCAAAATTTTTTAAATGCCGCAAATAGGTTTTTGAAACCAACATTTTTTAATAGTCATGGTCACTTTTTTTAATGTTATGTAACACATTTTTTCCTAAAATTATGCTAACATTTTCTACCATTGTATTAACTTTTATTACGAATGTTAAAAATATTTTTTTTAAATGCATGACCATTTTTAAAAATGTCGTGAAGTTTTTATATGAAGGCTATCTACATTTTTCTTAAAGTTTCGCGAATACTTTTTATACTACATGTACACTTCTTAAACGCGATTCCTTAGAATTGAAGTAAAATATTATTCCATTTCATAAATATAGTAAAAAGGAATAAAAACCATAACAAAAATAAATAAAAATATGTGCTAGCGCTCATCCTGCGCTGGGTCCCGTTTATGAAGCGCCAGAGCCGTGCCCTTTCTTTGTCTCGCTGCAGGCGAGACGAAGCCCCCCCCCCCCCCCCTATCAACCCTCCTTCGTGAGCGTGCTCTATTTGTGCGCCAGGGCTATACCTCGCCAGCAACGAGAGGAGCATTCATCTCTCCTTTGTGATTACTGTACTCACACCTTAGCCGGCCGACTACTCGAAGCATTTTAGCAAGTTTCTATGGACTTGTTCTAGAACCTTTCGATTGCCTCATGTTCTCGTCATTTCATTTCTCTATTTTCCTTCTTTTTCTGAAACATGTCTACTTTTTTCAATTCATGTTGTTCATTTTTCACATACATGCATAACCTTTTTTGATACATATTGAACATTTTTCAAATACACGATGAACATTTTTTTAAACATGTCCAAACATTTTTTTCAAATAAATGTTGAACATTTTCAAAGAAACATTAAACATTTTTTGAAAAGTATGAAACATTTTTATATTACAAGAACATTTTTTGTACATTATATGAATATTTTATAAAAATGTCACAACATTATTTTGAAATGTGTGAACATTTTTTTTCAAATGTAACGTAATTGTTTTTGAATGCTAACCATTATTTGAACATAAATAAACATTTTAGTTACCTTGTATAATTTTTTTAAAATGTCACAAACACTTGTTCGAAACACTTGAACATTGTTTTAAAATTTTAAAAATAATAAACGGTACTCCCTCTGTCCCATATTAGTTGGCGTCAAATGGATGTATCTAGACGTATTTCAGTGCTGGATACATCCATTTGAGCGTCAATTAATATGAGATGGAGTGAGTTAGGAATTTTTTTTCTCAAAACATTTAATAATATTGTTTAAATACCATGCATATATTTTTGAAACAGGTGAACTGTTTTAAGTGTAGAGAACATTTTTTGACTTTTTTTAAAGTTGCACGTATATTTTTTTCACACTGCTTGAACATTTTTATATGTGCATTCAATGCTTTTAGTTTTTGAAATAAATTAATTTCTAAAACATATGTATAAAAAATGAACGAACGAAGAGATAGGTCAAACTGGGCCGGGCTACTAGAGGCTGCGCTGAGGCGAGCGTACGCTATGTCTTGCAACAGGGACAGCAGACAGGAACGGTTGGATCGAGCATTTGATTATGTAAATGTGGGCCGTAGGGCGGGCCATCTCTCTCTCATTGTCTCAAAAAACAAAATTCTCTTTGCGCATCCTAAACAGTTTGTACCGCATCGCTGAGCTAGCACAGGAAATGCCAGTTTATTAGGCGGCCTTTGGTCCTTCCCCTTGCCCCCACATTAGGTGGGGGTACGGGCCTTAGGCCCGTTAGACTGTACAAATGTATGTATGTATACTACACTGTACAGTATTGTTGTACTTGTACAATACAGATAGAGATGTAAATATAAATTATAAAAAAAATATTTTTTTCATCTTCTTTGTTTTCACCTCTATACACCACCGTTACACGCCTGCATGCAAATACACCGATACTACGATCCTTCAGAAGACAAGAACAAACTATCACAGAATCAACCTCAACATACAAAAAACTGAACGCGCACCTGATGATAACTCAGTCTCAGCTTCCGCTAAAATGAATCATACTAACTTGAGGAGGTCATCCTTGGTGGCTTTCCTCCAAATTTCCAACGAATCTTCCAGACATTGTTGACACACAAGAGCTGTAAAGAAAAGTAAATCAGTGGTACACGATGTCACACACAACGACAAACTGAGTTCTTTTTTTTCCTTCTCTGATGAAGTCTTCATCAGTCTTCCCAGGATATTGCCAAGCTCGGGTCCTTCGGTCTGTGAAGAAAACATAAACTATATGTGAAGGCGAGAAATAGTCAACTTGTTCCCTCGGTTAGCTTTGGCTGCACAAGACATGAAATAATCAACAAAATCAAAGCGAAGAATCAAACAACCAATGTTACAGACAGTTACACATCAAGTAGATATAATTTCTAACGTGAAATTAGTCGTGCCTAGCGCTATGATCAAATGGGTGTCACATTCGCAGATGACACCATTTAAATGATAATTGTTTGGGAAGACATGTTTTTCTTAAAAAATATCTTCAGCTTCAACTACTTCTAGTTTGCATCTCTAGGAGACTGTAAACAACCCAAAATCATGCCGATTGGAGAAGCTGTTCTGTCTGTCTTCATGCAAGCACTCTTCAAGAAAGTAATTGTTGTCGCTTTTGGTGAGCTGAAATTACCGCAAGATGTAGCCGAGGAGCTGGAGAAACTATCCAGCAGTCTCTCAGCCATTCAAGCTCACGTTGAAGATGCTGAGGAGCGGCAGCTGAAGGATGAGACGGCACAAGACTGGCTTGCCAAGCTCAAGGATGTCGCATATGAGATGGATGACTTGCTCGATGATTATGCAGCTGAGGCCATTCAATCCAAACTAGAAGGACCGTCCAACTACAACCATTTGAACAAGGTTAGGAGCTGTTTCTGCTGCTTTTGGTTCAACACTTATTTATTCAACCAAAAGATATTACAAGACATAAGGAAGGTAGAGGAGAAGCTCGACAGGCTTGTCAAACAAAGAATATTGGCCCAAGCATGATCTGTATTATCGACAGGAAAGAGATAAAAGAGAGACCTCAGAGAAGTTCAATCATCGATGACTCAAAGTGTGTATGGAAGAGAAGAAGATAAAGAGATCATTGTGAAGATGTTGCTCGATCAGAAAAACTCCAACCATGCCATCCTTTCTATTCTTCACATAATGGGTATGGGCGGACTAGGGAAGATGACTCTTAACACAGCTGGTGGGCGGACTAGGGAAGATGACTCTTAACACAGCTGGTCTACAATAAAGGAGCATATTCACTTAAGGGTTTGTCTGTGTGTTTCAGAAAATTTTGATCACATGAAGCTTACCAGGAAAACCATTGAATCAGTCAACAGTGGGGTCTCATCGGTAACAACCAACATGAACTTGCTTCAAAAAGACCTCTCAACAAAGCTAAAAGATAAAAGGTTTCTTCTAGTACTTGATGACGTATGGAATGAGGATCCTGAAAAGTGGTATACATATCGCCGTGCTCCACTTACTAGGGGAAAGGGAAGCAGATTCGTAATAACCACAAGGAACAAAAATGTGGGGATAGTAATGGGCGGGATGGCTCCATACTATCTCGATCAGTTATCTGACAATGATTGCTGGTATTTGTTCAGGAGCTATGCTTTTGTAGATGGTAACTCCATTGAACACCAAAATTTGGTACGAATAGGCATGGAAATTGTAAAGAAGTTGAAAGGCCTGCCACTGGCTGCAAAAGCAATAGGCAGCTTACTATATTCCAAGGATACCGAGGATGATCGGGGAAAATGTATTGAGGAGTGAAATATGGGAATTGCCATCAGATCAGAACAATATACTACCAGCTCTGAGATTGAGTTACAATCATTTGCCGCCCGTACTGAAGAGATGTTTTGCATTTTGCTCGGTCTTTCACAAAGATTATGTGTTTGAGAAAGACAGGTTGGTCCAGATATGGATGGCCCTTGGGTCTATTCAGCCACAGCAGAGGAGAAGAATTGAAGAGACTGGAAGTAGCTATTTTGATGAATTACTAAGCAGGTCCTTCTTCCGATATCACAAAGGTGGATATGTGATGCATGATGCTATGCATGATCTAGCACAGTCGGTCTCAATTGATGAATGCCTCAGACTGGATGACCTTCCAAACAGCAGCAACCCTGCAAGAAGTGCCAGACACCTATCATTCTCTTGTGAAAATAGAAGTGAGACTTCATTTGAAGCCTTTCTTGGATTTAAGAGAGCACGGACACTTCTACTGCTAAGTGGATATAAATCAACGACGAGGTTTATCCCCGGTGATTTGTTCCTCAAGTTAAGGTACCTCCATGTGCTTGATTTGAACCGACGGGACATTACCAAGTTGCCAGATTCTATTGGAAGCTTAAAAATGCTACGGTATTTGAATCTCTCGGGCACTGGTATTGCAATGTTGCCTTCATCAATTGGTAGGCTCTTCAGCTTGCAAATACTTAAGTTGAAAAACTGCCATGAATTAGGTTGCCTCCCACAAAGCATAACCAATCTTGTAAATCTTCGATGGCTAGAAGCAAGAACAGAGTTGGTCACAGAGATATCCGGAATAGGCAACTTAACTTGCCTTCAACAGTTGGATGAATTTGTGGTCCGTACGGACAAGGGATACAAGATCAGTGGATTGAAGACAATGAAGGGGAGCCGAGGTCATATTTGTATTAAGAATATCGAGAGTGTGGCTAGTGCAGAGGAGGCAAGTCAAGCTTTTCTCAGCGAGAAGACATTCATCAACATCCTAGACCTTGTATGGTCCGATAACAGGAACTTACCATCAGAAGAAGTAAATTCAGACAAAAAGATACTTGAAGTCCTTCAGCCAAATCATGAACTGAAGGAGCTAACTATCAAGGCATTCGCAGGCTCCTCCTTTCCAAATTGGTTAAGTAGTCTTTCCCACTTGCAAACCATCCACTTGTCTGATTGCACGAAATGCTCGATTCTACCAGCGCTGGGAGAGCTGCCTCAACTCAAGTATTTAGATATTGGTGGGTTTCCGGCCATTATTCAAATCAACCATGAATTTTCAGGTACCAATGAAATTAAGGGGTTTCCAGCACTGAAAGAGCTCTTATTTGAAGACATGACTAGTCTTGAAAAGTGGGCCTCTGTAACTGATGGTGAATTTCTTCCGTCCCTCACAGAACTTGCAGTTATGGACTGCCCCCAAGTAACAGAATTCCCACTCCTCCCATCAACATTAGTGAAGTTCAAAATTTCTGAAACAGGGTTCGCTATTCTTCCAGAAGTCCATATTCCAAATTCTTGGTTTCCATCGTCGTTAGAATGCTTAGAGATTCATCAGTGTCCAAATCTCAAATCCTTAAAGGAAGGACTGCTTAACCAGCAATTATTGGCTCTCCAGCAGTTAACTATCACTCACTGTTTAGACCTAAAGGAAATGCCAGTTGAAGGATTCAGATCCCTAATTGCTCTTAGGAGTCTTCACATTTATGATTGTCCAAGGCTGGCACCATCAGGACATCATAGCTTGCTGCCCTCCAATCTTGAAGACTTGCGCATCAGCTCTTGTTCCGATCTTATTAACCCTCTTCTTCGGGAGCTTAATGAGCTCTCTTCGCTGACACATCTCGCGATCACCAATTGTGCTAGCCTTCATTCTTTTCCAGTAAAGCTCCCTGTCACTCTGCAAAAACTGGAGATCCTCAATTGCAGTAATCTGATCTACTTGCCTGGTGGTCTCGAAGATGCACCGTGTCTATCAGCTATAACCATCTTGAAATGTCCTCTCATACCATGCTTACCAAGGCGCCTTACAAAATCGTTGAAAGAACTGTATATCAAAGGATGCCCATATCTAACAGAGAGCTGCCAAGAAAACAGTGGAAGAGATTGGCATAGAATTGCTTATGTACCAATCATGGAGATCGATGATGATACTGTTGGGATTCGCCGGATTATCACTTGCGCCTCCGTAAACTCGCAAGAGAAGTGGGCTGGCAATTTTCTGGAAGACTGTCGAACACACACACTCCATTCCTTGTCAGAGATAAGTACACAATACATTTTACATTTTGGTCCTTGCCAAACTTCTATCTTTGCTTACAGGTACTACCAACACTCCCCCTCAAGATGGGGCAAATATATTTATGAGCCCCATCTTGCTACATAGTTTTTCAAAAGATACAACACTAACACCCTTTGTTAATACATCTGCAAGTTGATTTTCAGATCTAACAAAGTCAACTTGGAGAAGTCCCTCGTCTAGCTTTTCTCTTATGAAATGTCTATCAATTTCGATGTGTTTAGTTCTATCATGCTGGACTGGATTGTGTATTAACTTGATTACAGCCTGGTTATCACAAAAAAGTTGCAGTGGTCCTCCATCAAAAAGCCTAAGTTCAGATAATAGTATCCTCAACCACATCAATTCACATAGTCCTGAAGCCATGGATCTAAACTCTGCTTCAGCAGTAGATCGTGCCACCACACTTTGTTTTTTGCTCCTCCAACTAACAAGATTACCACCAACGAAAACACAGTAGCCAGATGTAGACCTTCTATCGTCTAGGCACCCAGCCCAATCAGCATCAGTAAAACCCTCTACTTTTAAGTGTCCATGATTAGAAAATAGAATCCCTCTTCCCGGACAACCTTTAAGATATCTTAGTATTCTGTGCACAACATCTAAATGACTTGATCTCGGGTCATGCATAAATCTGCTCACCAAGCTAACAGCATAGGCAATGTCTGGCCTAGTGTGTGATAAATAAATTAACCGACCAACTAACCTTTGATATTGATGTTTGTCCACAGGATCACCAGAATCTGCTCGAATACGATGGTTCTGCTCAATTGGAGTTGTCGCTGGTCTACAATTTAGCATGCCAGTTTCAGCGAGTAAATCAAGTACATATTTTCTTTGCGATAAGTAAATGCCTTGTGATCCATATGCAACCTCAATTCCCAGGAAATAATGAAGAAAACCCAGATCCTTAACTTCAAATGACTTGGCCAACATCTTCTTTAGGAATGCTATCCCATCATCATCATTGCCTGTGATCACAATATCATCAACATACACAATAAGGATGACAATCTTGCCACTCTGGTACTTAAAGAAAAGGGTGTGATCTGCATTGCTTTGTCGATAACCAATAGAGCATATCTCCTTTCTAAGTCGTCCAAACCATGCTCTAGGTGACTGTTTCAAACCATATAGAGACCTTTTCAGCCTACACACTTTACCCTCTGTTTCTTGTGTACCAAACCCAGGGGGAATCTCCATATAAACCTCTTCTTTCAAATCTCCATGAAGAAAAGCATTTTTAACATCCATTTGAAATAACCTCCACTTATTATTTGCAGCTATAGATATGAGAGCCCTAATGGTGTTCATTTTCGCCACTGGTGCGAAGGTCTCATCATAGTCCACTCCATAAGTCTGACTATACCCCTTTGCCACTAACCTGGCTTTATATCTTTCTACTTTTCCCTCTGAATTTTGTTTTACAGTAAATACCCATTTACAACCAACAACCCTTTTGTTAGGAGGAAGAGTAGTGAGTACCCAAGTATTATTTTTATCAAGTGTTGTCATCTCCTCTATCATAGCAGCTCTCCACTCCGGATATTGTTTCGCCTCCTGCCAATCACGTGGTATAGGTAGAGTGGAATCTAGTGCATCTATAAATGATTTATATTGGGAGCCCAATGATACATATGAGACATAATTAGAAATATCATATTGAGATAGATTTGATGGTAACTTCCCTGCAGTGGAACGTGGCTGCTTTCTGCGAGCGATAGGAATATCTAACTCATCAACTTGAGGAGATGACTCATGCACATCTGATTGTGTCACACTTGGCAAGGTTTCTTGTGCTTGTATTGCAGGAGCTTCTTGAGCTTCATGATCACACCTAGATGGAATAACTTCCTTCTCAGATCGGTTTCTCCTTTTATACACCTGAACTTCTTGTTCTTCATTTGGTTTAGGCCACTGTCTCCTTTTATACACCTGAACTTCTTGTTCTTCATTTGGTTTAGGCCACTTAACAGCTTCATTTGATTCATCTCGTAGCTCCCCCTGTGTCCGTTTCTGTTCAGCTTCTGATGTACCTTCATCTTCATCGTCATACATATCTGCAGCTGGAATCACTCCAACAATCATATTCCTGGATGCTGCTTCATTATATTCTTCACCTTTATCTCCCCCTATCTCGTTGTCCAGATCTGTAGCATCATTAACATATAAATCAGGAAAGACATCAGTTAAATCTACTGATTCCCCATAGAAAGGTTCATGCTCCCTGAACACTACATCCATGCTCACAAACTTCTGTTTCTCTGATGGGCACCAACATTTATAACCCTTTTGTTTTCCAGAGTATCCCACAAATACACATTTCACTGCTCTAGGGTCAAACTTGCCAACTGATGGTCTATGATCCCTCACAAAACATACACATCCAAATACCTTTGGTGGCACAACATATGTGGTTTCACCAGTTAGACACTCAAGCGGTGTCTTGTTATTGAGCACCCGGGATGGCATTCTATTCATCAAATAAGCCGCTGTCATCACAGCTTCAGCCCACAAATATTTAGGAACATTCATAGCTAACATGATACACCGGGTGATTTCTAAGAGATGTCTGTTCTTCCTTTCAGCCAACCCATTCTGCTGGGAAGTACCTGGGCAACTAGTTTGATGGATAATCCCAAAGCTTGACAGATACTCATCAAATTGGTTATTTACATATTCTGTACCATTGTCAGTTCGAAATATTTTCACCCGTGCATCATATTGATTCTTGATTAGGTTGTGGAAATCCTTAAAGCATTCAAACACGTCACTTTTATTTCTCAGTACATAAACCCAAGTAGTCCTAGTGCAACAGTCAATAAATGTAACGAAAGATTTGTATCCATAAAGTGACCACACCCCACTAGGACCCCACACATCTGAGTGGATAGTTTGAAATGGCACCATACTTCTGTGATCAGATGAAGTATATATACTACGGGTTAGCTTCCCATACTGACAAGCATCACATACTAGACTTTCTTTGCAAATTTTATTATAGAGATTAGGATACAACTGACCCAGGGTGTTAAAGGATATGTGTCCCAGCCTGCGATGATGAAGAAGAAATTCTTCCAATGGTGACTGAGATAGCACAGCAGCAGCCATAGGTGCCATATCATCATCCAAGTAGTATAGACCACCTCGCATAATTCCTGTCCCAAGGATTTTCCAAGTCCCAAGTTCCAGGAATAAACACCATGTTGGGAAGAAGATTACAGCACAATTAAGTTCTCCTGTAATGCAGCTGATGGATAGCAAATTGATTGGGAATGAGGGAACATGTAAAACAGATGATAGAGTCATATTTGGGCAACATTTAACTGTGCCTACTCCCTTAATACTCTGGCCAGAACCATCAGCAAGTCTAACATTTTGCCCTGTAAAATCAGGAGTATAACTGCAGAAATCCTTATATGAACCGGCCATATGTTTAGACGCACCAGAGTCTATTAACCACTGTGTACCAGTCTCAAAATAACTTCCTTTCACAAATTTCGAAGTATTACCACAGGGGTTAGCAGATGTAGCAAATATCTTGGTTGTGACCTTTCATCAATGATTCCTTTCTTGAACCTAAGCCACTTCTTCAACTCATCAGTAGTCATTTCGACAGTAATAGTCTGAGATTTTCCATCATTTTTAGTTGTCCCCATTGCACTAACATCAGTAGGACGTGCTGCCCGACAGCGATTACAGACACCTCGGAATGCAAAATTTACATTCTCACATCTTGTATTTGGACACAACCAATCCCCCTCTCGCTGCCATGATTTTGCAGTACCACTACCACATCCTTTACCTCTACCTGAACCATCGTCCCTTTGCTTACCAATCCCGGAAAACAGAGCCTGATATTTTCCATCCATAACGCTGCAAATTCCCTGGCCTTCCACTACCAGAATGCACACCTTCACACAATCACTCACAACTCCACTACCAATCGAAACTTACTCTGACCTTCACAGCCTCAATTGCACACTGCTCTTTGGTCTACTGCTTTGTTCTTCTCTCCACTCCAAGGCAGCAACAACAACCCACGAACAAATTCAGATTTAGGCAACACACCTCTTCTCTACTTGTTGAAGCCACAAGTCATCTTCATCTTCACTACCTCACCAGTTCACCTTTTCTCTGCTCGCACACACAGCAGGCACCAGGCACCTCCCTTTCTTCTCCCTTGCAACCTACCAGCAGCCACAGTTGAAGGGGACCTCACCTTCTACCTTCTCTACACTCCTCCACTGCTCCTCCTCTGCCACACAGTTCCACCAGTAGCAGCAGCAGCCAGGACAGGAGCCCTTCCAAGCAGCAGCCACAGCCACACCCCACAGAGCAGCAGCAGATCCAGATGCACCAGCAGCTGCCCTTCTCCTTGGTCAATCAGCAGCAGGACAGCAGACCAACACTCAGCAGTTCCCGCAGCACCTCCTGCGCCTCCTACTCTGCAGCCAGCTCGCCCAGAACGCGCCCACAACCGCCTCCTCCTCCGCGTCGCGCGCGCGCAAGAGCAGCCTCCTCTCTCTCCTGACCCCGCCAGGCCCGGCCGCCTTGCCGGCGAGGGACTACGCCGCCACCGCCGGAACGCCAACCTGCTCTGATGCCATGTTGGGATTCGCCAGATTATCACTTGCGCCTCCGTAAACTCGCAAGAGAAGTGGGCTGGCCCTCTCTTCCACCGTTCCTCTTTTGAGAGTCGACCAGGGTTGCCCGGCCCGATCCAACGCCTCGTCCGACGGCGCTGCCGGCCGGCGATGGATATGGAGAGGAGCTCGGGTCTTCCTTGTGTATATTAGGGCAGCAGTAGTTTTAGTTTGTCTTGGCTTCATGCCGTGGTCTGGCGTTATGCCGTGGGGATGCAAACCACTGGAGCTCTCGAGCGGCGTCTGGTGGTGGCCTCCGTCGTTTTCTTTCTTGCCACCATGGTGGTGGAAAGTGGAAGACGCCGGATCTGGCAAGATCCCCTTGAATAAGCTCGTTCTGGTGTTGTGGTGTTCCCTGATCTGGAGGGCATCCAACTGCTACTGCTTGTTTTCTCAGGCTACCATGGTGGTGGATGAGAAGCAGGATAGTTGCAGAATCCTGAAGTTTATAGGTCGAGTTCGAGCATATCAGCAGAGGTCCCTTTGGTGGAGCGACGGCGCCCATCGATGGCTGCCGGTCTTCGTAGGTGCCCTGTTTCTTCTAGCCGAATGGCGGCTGACTATATTCCTCCCGGCTTGCGTGCCTGATGGGAGGCAGTTCCAGTGGCGGCTCGGAGGCTATGGCGAGCAGGTGATGCTTCCATGGCGATTTCGTCGTGCCAAGTGGTTCGTCCCCGGCGACGGCGAGGTTCAATCTGGGCGGCGGCTGTCAAGGACCCGATCGCGTTTCTTGCTTTCAGTCTGGGGTCCTCCTTGTAAAAGTCAGGGACTTAATGTAATGTTCCTTTCTATTTTGGTCCTGTTGTAATATGTACTGCCGTGTTTATCCAAAAAAAAAAAAAAGAAGTGGGCTGGCGATTTTCTGGAAGACTGTCGAACACACACACTCCATTCCTTGTCAGAGATAAGTACACAATACATTTTACATTTTGGTCCTTGCCAAACTTCTATCTTTGCTTACAGGTACTACCAACAGATACCAACATATACAGCCAGAGCATATGGAAACGATTATCCTGAATACTTCACAGCATTACAACACAAATGGTATGAACTAGATGTACTTTTCTTCCTTTTTATTGCCTAAACATGTTTTTGTACTAACTGTGAACTGCGTACTCAAACCAATCCTCTACAGGAGATTCCGTATTCATTATTTCACTTATTTTCGCACGTTAGCAAAGAGAGATACTAAGGTTCAAATCTCTCGTGTGTCAAATAGCAAGCAATAAATTACACATTAGGAAACTATAGCAAACATCTGCAGCAACATCATATATTCAAAGAAGAACGAAGAAAAATAACTGGATCTCCAATTCGAGTAATAAGAATGTAATAACAAAAGAAAAACAGCAAAGACTACATCATTTGCCTCATGTACCAAGAATAAACCAGCAAATACTAAAGTTCCCAGATCACAAGAATTTTTTACAGATCAGTCATGTACCATGGTGAGGCCACATCTGTTCAGAAAATAAAACCTAAGATTTAGTTTGCCCATGCACTGTCCCCGCATACATAGTAGTAAGTATTTCTAATCAACGTTACAAAATAGTGTTGCATTACATTCTGAGTAGCGAATTCCAGAGTGATGATTATATACTGCTGGGCTATTAGAAATTGGTGGCTCTTTGTACATATGCATCGACTGCCCACACGATGCAGTTCATTCAAATTATAAAAAAAAACCTAAAAAAGGTTCTAGTACTCACTTGTGCAGTTCTTTTCTTTATTTCCAGATTATCGTCTGGATTCTGCAAATAATGTTTGGACGGTGGTGATATCTCAAGAACAGTTTACGTCCCACCTGCCATCAGAAGACCAATTTGAATGTGCAAAACTCGAAGGACCAGAAAACACAACCAGTACTTTTTGAACAAACTATAGTTTAAGCAGAGGAAGTGAAAATACATCATTATTTTCTCGACATTGAACAATACATATACTGCCAGTTGCCAGATCTCCTTTCCCAAATATATGGCATTCCATAATTTTAAGATAGGCTATTTTCAAGATCATGCACTACTATGTAGTACCATCAAGGGTACTATAAGTGAGCTAACAGAATAAGATACTAATAGTTTTACACATGCCTTGTTTATTGTGCAAAACCAGAATGGCATCTATTTAGGAACGGAGACGGTATTAAACATTGGGAACCTGACCTTTCAATGCACTTCATCGTCTCATATCAAAAAGTCTGGCAGCTCCTCCAGGCACGGCTAACAGCCTCCACCATTCTTCCAATGCCCAATGGTACTCAGTTGCTGAAATCCTAACTGGCAGGGTTTTCTTTTTTAACAGAAACTGTCAAGAGTTAGGTCACTAGTCATTGATAAGATAGACTGCAATTATGTGATGGCAAGTTAGAGCTACGAGAACAGCGGCATGCACCAAGTACAAGTCAATCTGATTCTCCATGGAGACCAAAAGAATCAATCTGAAACAGTTAGCGAGAACCCGTGAGCTTACAGCGTCCAAACAAAATGGTGGGCGCGTTGCAGATCCGCTCTGCCCTATCTTTTCTCCTCCTTCCTCGCCATGGGTTCGTAGCGGTGCGAACAGGCCGGACGAGGCGAGGCCGCCGGCGGCGGCGGGTGTGAGCTGGGCAACGGGAGCGGAGTCGCGGTTGCAGGCATCGCCGCACGCGAGCGACGGAGTGCTCATGGGAGATGAGGCCCAAGTGTTGGTTTGATCAATTTGATATCAATAGAGTGGGCCGAGCCCGCGCAACCACAGTTTCCCACGTCCTTTATTTTCCACACCGTAGCACTCCTATGTTCTAAAAAAAAAAGCACTCCGTTGTTTTTTTTAGCGTTTGTACCGCATCGCTAGCCTACCGCAGGATGCGCCGGTTTATAAGGTGGCCTTCGCCTCGTCCCATTGCCCCACAGTAGGTGGGGGTACGGGCCTACAGAAAATGTACATACAGCCCTTTGTACAGTCTTGTAGATAGATGTACATACTGTTGTGTTGTACATTGTACAATGTATGTATGTAAAAATACAGATGTAAATTAAAAAAAATATTTTTTTTCCATCTTCATGTGCTTTATCACTATACCTTACCACATCTGGCCACCAAGTACACCACCGTTACATACTTACATGCAAATGGAGCATACAACGATATAATTCTTCAGAAGACAAAAACAAACGACTGCACAACCAACACCTCGACAATACAAACGACCATAGGTATTTGCCCTGTTGAAGAATTTGTTCGATTAATTATTTAACTTGCCGGTTAATCCATACTCGTAGGATCATTGAGTAGCCGATAAATTGATAAATCATTTGATTAGTTAATTAAATAACCAATTAGTCTATTAATCT
Source organism: Triticum dicoccoides (assembly GCF_002162155.2). Taxonomy (NCBI): domain Eukaryota; kingdom Viridiplantae; phylum Streptophyta; class Magnoliopsida; order Poales; family Poaceae; genus Triticum; species Triticum dicoccoides. Next base: position 515,060,802 of record NC_041380.1, read on the forward strand.
CCTACTCGTCAGTCAACCGAGCAGCTACCAGTTAACAATCTCATGAAAAAAGCTCAATCATGCATGTACCTTCATCCATTACATACACAGATACACTACACTTGTAAGGAACTGAACTGGACCTGCTCGGATAACGGCCGGATGTTTTTTTTTTAAAACCCCACCCATATATTAATTAACTTAGAATGTTAATACAATCGTTCATTACAGCATGTTCCACACAGGCCGGAACGCTATTACTAAGAACACCATCAGACTTATTATTAAAACTAAACTTAGCTATCTCGTGCGCCACCTTATTAGCTTTCCTGCTAATCTTGGAGATCTTCACATTCGGCAGCATCTTAGAAATACTGAATGCTTCCTTCTTTATGTCAACAAGGGGAGATCTGTCAAACCTGTAATTTTCAAGAACACCAGCCACAAAAGAACAATCAGTTTCTAATATGATGGGTTGGTGAAGGGTGATACCGATATACAATCCGGAGATTGTCGCTCTAATTTCCGCTTCCTCAGCACTATAGCAGGCTCCAATATAATCCCAAGAGGAAATGATTACTTCTCCAATATGATTCCTGACAACGACCCCCACACTTGCGGCGTTGATTGCCTTCACAAAACTTGCATCGACGTTAATTTTGAAAAACTCCGCGTTGGAAGGTTTCCAACTAACATCCTTCCTCTCCCCATTATTCGAATCCTGAATGCCCTCCCCCAATTCCTTGCCTTTGTAACTTATCACTCCCTGCGTTTTTGAGTGGCAAGACGAAAAGGAAGCCCAGTAATTATGAACAAAATTTACAGAGGCTGATATGGATTCTTTACCTTTAGCAAAAATCAAATCATTCCTCAAGTGCCAAGCTCTCCATAACGTGAAAATAGTTTGCTCACGCACTGTTGGACTTAATTGATCCAGTAAAATAAGAAACCAATCTGGCCCAGTATTTTTAAAAAGCACTTCGGCAGGCAAATTCCACACTTTTCTCAAAGCCAAACGAAGTGCATGTGCCTTTGGGCAACTCACCAAAGTATGAAAAGTGCATTCATCTTCGATGCCACAAATTGTGCATAACGGCCGGATGTTGAAGAGGTCATCCTTGGTAGCTTTCTATTTTTTTCTTTCAATTTTCCATCCAATAATGGCCAGCTTTGCTGATTAAGAGTGTTTAAAGACGGACTTGACAAATCCGATCTCTCAAACACCTGCGAACACGACCGAGCACGTCCACGAACAGTGACCGGCCACGCTTCAAATTAGCCACTTTGCATCCGAGTCTTTGATATTTCAACCCCTAGATTCATACAAAGTATGCAAAAGAAATCCTATGAACTACCCTAACTAAGCTTCGTCGTCTGAGATGACCACGACGTCGGTGTCGGGTGGACGGGTGCGTAGGAGGGCTCCGGCTCCTCCTCCTATCCGACCTCACCCATGTAGGCGAACATCTCCTCCTCCTTCATGGCGTGTTGCGGTTCCATCTTTTGTCGGCGACAGCGTCTCGCCTCCACAACCGACTCCAAGTGGAGAGAATCGAGGATGGCCTGCTGCTCCGTCTACAGATCCACATCCCCAGCGTCCCCATATCCTCCTCCTCCAACTTCGCGCCTTGCCCGGATCTACTCAAGGAGCTGCAGCCGACGCTACGACGTTAGAAATGAATAGCCCCTTATCCGGCGGCATGAGGGCATAGCTACTAGTGGTAGCGGACGGGGAGTGGAAAGTGGCGGCGGCAACGGCGGACGAGCGAAGGGAAATGCGGAGGGGTAGGGTATCGGTGCCGGCGGTCGGCTTAAATAGCCGGGCTAGGCACTACACGGCCCGCCGAAGCAGCGCCACGTGGCTACATCGGTCCGACGAAGGAGACAAGCTTCGGACCGCCGGGTTTCCGGACGATTCCACGTGGGACCCCGACATGAGGAGGAAACCTAGGTTCTGTATCAACTCTACACATATGAGAGCTTTAGTGGAAAAATAGGAAGATGGGCATATGGTTTATTTCTTCATGCTACAGTATTAATGCCTAATTGCGCCTAATCACGCCTAAGCTAGAGAAGCGCAAGTAGGTGGCCAAACACATAATTAATGTCTAGTGCTTCTTTGAACTTTGCTTAATTAGAAGTCGTTGAAAGAACGGTACATCAAAGGATGCCCATTTCAAATAGAGAGTTGCCAAGAAAACAGTGGAAGAGATTGGCGTAAAATTGCTCATGTACCAATCATTGAGATCGATGGTGATACCAACATACACAGCCAAAGCATACATCCTGATTGCTTCACAGCAGTACAGTGCAAATGGGACGAACTGGATGTACTTTTTTTAGGGAAAATGTTACAGCCCTGCCTTTTATAAACTAGATGTACTTTTCTGCTTTTCTATTGCCTAAACACTTTTTTTTACTATGCACCTCGAATCAATCCTCTACAGGAGATTTCGTACTCATTATTTCACCTATTTTGCATGTTAGCACACAGAGATACTAAGGTTTGAATGTCTTCCGTGTCAAATACGTAACAAGCAATAAATTACACATTAAGAAACTAAAGCAAACATCAGCAGCAACAACATATATTCAAGCCTTGCATTCAAAGAAGAATGACGAAAAAAAGCTGGATTTCCAATTCGATTAATAACAATGTAACAAAAAAAAAAAGCAAAGACGACATCATTTGCCTCATGTACCAAAAATTAACCAGCAAATACTAAAGCTCCCTGAATTGTGAACTCCAGACTGATAATTATATACTGCTGGCAACAAATTTCACAAAAATATCCATGAAAACATCCACTAGAAGTTAGTGTACGTGGTTCTTTGTACACATGCATTGCGTGCCCACAGAATGCAGTTTATTTAAACAAAATAAAAGCAAAACCCTAAGAAGGGTTCACACACTGAATCGTGAACTTTCCACTATTTTCAGATTATCGTCTGGATTTTGCAAATAATATTTTGACAATCTACTGTATTTAGGAATGGAATATCATCAAGAGTATAAGTGACGCAACAAACCAAGATACTATGGTTGTACACATGCCTTGTTTAATTCGCAAAACCAGAATCGCATCTACTCCCTCCATTTCTAAATATAAGTCTTTTTAGAGATTCCAATGCGGACTGCATACGGAGCAAAATGAGTGAATCTACACTCTAAAATATGTCTATATATATCCATATGTAGTCGTAGTGTAATCTCTAGAAAGACTTATATTTAGGAACGGAGGGAGTAGGAATGCATGGGGTATTAAACATTGGGAACCTGACCTTCCTTCCTGCAGTTCATCGTCTCAAATCAAAGTCTGACAACTCACAGCTAACAGCCTCCTTCAAATCAAAGTCATTAGTCACTAATAAGATAGTACTCCAGGTTGCAATTGTGCGAAGGCAAGATAAGATGCATCCAGTACATATCACCGGGCAGACTCCAAATCCTATGGAGATCAAAAGCATCAACCTGAAACAATTAGTGAGAATTGTTGAGCTTACAGTATCGAAATCGATGGGCGCGTTGCAGGTTCGCTCTGCCCTATCCCGTCTACTCCACCCTCGCCATCGGTTTGAGGCGGTGCGAACAGGCCGGGGCGCAAGACGGGGCGGCGACGATACGACGGCGGCAACGAGAGGGGAGTCGCGGCGCACACAGCGCCGCCGATGAGGGACGGAGTGTCACGGGGAGGCTGCGTCTGGGGGATTTGTTTTGTATTTTTAGGGGGTCAGAAACTGCGAGATGAAGCCCAGAGGCCTGCTTTAGAGTGGGCCGGACCCATGCAACCACAGTTTCTTGTATTATTATTTTCCTCACGTTTCTCAAAAATGTATATTATTATTCTCACCGTAGTAGACTGGTTTTGTACCGCATTGCTAACATACCGCAGGATAGGCCAGTTTTATAAGGTGGCATTCGGCCCGTCTCCTTGCCCCCACATTAGGTGGGGGTACGGGCTTGCCTTAAGCCCGTTAGAGTGTACAGTAAATGTATATACTGCCCCTGTACAGCCTTGTTGTACTTGTACATGTACAATAGATTAGATGTAGTTGTACAATGTATGCAAAAAATACAGATGTAAATAAAAATATTTTTTTTTAATCTTCATGTGTGAGTTGTTTTACCACTATACTTTACCCCATCTAGCCAGTAAGTACACCACTGTTTCACACTTACATGCAAATATACACTATACTATGACATGATTCTTCAGTAGACAAAAACAAACGGCTGCATAATAAATCTTTGAATATCAGAAGTTGACACCCCAACAGCCCATCACTCTGCTGAAATAATAACAGAGGAAACAATGAGCTGAATTAACTAACCACCTTCACATAGTCTCTGAGCCCCTCCGTTTCATAATAAGCGCCGTGGTTTTAGTTCAGAGTATATTGTATAAAAAAGGAAAAAAAGAAGAGCTCAATCATGCAGCACGTACCTTCATCGATTTATTTTTTTGATAACTTAGTCTCACTTTCCCCTTCAAAAAAATCATACAGTACTACTATTAAGTTGAAGCGGTCATCCTTGGTGGATTTCTCCCAAATTTTCCATGCAAGAACGGCCAGATATTGCTGACTAGTGGCACGAGAAGAAAAGGACGTGCTACACCTACACAGTGTCACACAGCAACCAACCGTGTTCCCTTTTCAGCGGTCTTTCCAGGAAATTGCCAGCCACCGCTTCCTTCGCTTGGTTCACACAAGGAAGCTGCATAGGAGATGAAATCAGAAGTCATGCTTCAGTCAATAAAATCGAAGTGAAGAATCAAACAAGTCTAGTTACAGAAAAGTTATGTGTTGAGTAGATAATTTTTTGATAAAAATAAATGTTACCTAGACACCGTGGTCGAATTGAGCATCACATGTGCAGAAGCCACTATTCTAGTGATGATTGCTTTCAAAACTGCAAGGCGGGGCCAAGTGCTTCGATTCAACAGATCAGGGGAGGAAATACAAGAATTCTGAAAAGTATATCCTCCTCAGCTTCAGCTGGTATGAAGAGCAACAACGACTTTTGGGTCAATGGCAGAGCGATAGCAGAGCCCGTTAGGGTATACAGTACATGTATATACTGCCTTTGTACAGTATTGTTGTACTTGTATCTACAATAGATGGATGTTGTGTTGTGTTGTACTTTACAATATATGTAAAATATGTAGATGTTAAATAATAAAAACATTTTTTTCTCATCTTCATGTGTTTTACCATTATACTTTATACTCCATCTAGCCAATAAGTACACCACCATTTCATACTTATTACATGGAAATACACCATACAGTGATACGATTCTTCATCAGAAGGCAAAAAGAAAGGACTACATAACTGAACTCAGATTGTAAACTTCATGCATTGAATAGCAGCAATGGACACCCCAGCACCCATCACTCTCCTGGAATAATAACAGAGGAAATAACAAGCTGAATTAACTAACACCATTACATACACTACGCGTGTCAAGGAACTGAACTTTGTATTTTACAAAAAAGCTCAATCATGCACGTACCTTCATCCATTACATACACTACATGTGTCAAGGAACTGAACTGGGACCTTTGTGCATGCACCTGATAACTCAGCCTCTTCCTCCCCTTCAAAAAAGAAATAAATCATAATTTACGTTGAAGCGGTCATCCATGGTGGATTTTTTCCAGATTTTCCATCCAATAAGGGACAGAGATTGTTGACTAGTGACAAGAAAAAGAGAAGGGCATGTATAGTGTCACACACACACACACCAACCAACCGTGTTCCCTTTTTCCATCTGGACTCAACATGTTCCTTCATCAGTCTTTCCAGGAAATTGCCAGGCTCAGATCCCTTTGCTTTGGTGACTTTTTTTTATCATTACATGTAACGGTGAAGAATAGGACAACTTGTTACGTCTGTTAGTTTTGGCTGCACAAGATATGAAATAATCAACGGAATAAACAACTCAATGTACAGAAAGTTACACATCAAGTAGATAATTCTTAATCTGAAACAAGTCATGCCTAGACGCCATGATCAAATTGAGTACCGCGTTAGTGGATGATAGGAAAGAATACGACTCATTTTTTTCTGAAAAGTACATCCTCAGCTTCAGCTGGTACCAAGAGAAACGACTTTGGAGTCAATGGCAGAGCAATAATAGTGTGCCTCCCCCCACCCACACACACACACCAACCTCCTCACCCCTTGTTCTAGATTCCCAGTTTGCATCTCTGGGAGACTGTAAACAGCCAAAAACCATGCCGATCGGAGAAGCTGTTCTGTCTGCCTTCATGCAGGCACTCTTCGAGAAAGTGATCGCTACCGCTTTTGGTGAGCTGAAATTACCTCAAGATGTAGCTGAGGAGCTGGAGAAACTATCCAGCAGTCTGTCAACCATCCAAGCTCACGTTGAAGATGCTGAGGAGCGGCAGCTGAAGGATAAGGCGGCACGAAGCTGGCTTGCCAAGCTCAAGGATGTTGCATATGAGATGGATGACTTGCTCGATGATTATGCAGCTGAGGCCCTTCGATCCAAACTAGAAGGCCCGTCCAGAGACAACCATTTGAGCAAGGTTAGAAGCTGTTTCTGTTGCTTTTGGTTCAACACCTGTTTATTCAACCACAAGATTCTGCAAGACATAAAGAAGGTGGAGGAGAAGCTCAATAGGCTTGTCCAGGAAAGAGAGATTATTGGTCCAAACATGATTAGTGCAACAGACAGGAAAGAGCTAAAAGAGAGGCCTCAGACAAGTTCAATAATCGATGACTCAAGTGTGTTTGGAAGAGAAGAAGATAAGGAGACCATTGTGAAGATGTTGCTTGATCAGAATAACTCCAACCATGCCAACCTTTCTATTCTTCCCATAGTGGGCATGGGTGGACTAGGGAAGACGACTCTAACACAGCTTGTGTACAATGATACAAGAATAAAGGAGCATTTCCAGTTAAGGGTCTGGCTGTGTGTTTCTGAAAATTTTGATCAGATGAAGCTTACCAAGGAAACCATTGAATCAGTTGCCAGCGAGTTTGAATCAACCATCAGTTGGGTCTCATCCGTCACGACCAACATGAACTTGCTCCAAGAAGACCTCTCAAAAAAGCTAAAAGGTAAAAGGTTTCTTCTAGTACTTGATGATGTATGGAATGAGGACCCTGAAAAGTGGGGTACATATCGCCGTGCTCTACTTACTGGAGGAAAGGGAAGCAGAATAGTAGTAACCACAAGGAACAAAAATGTGGGGAAACTAATGGGTGGGATGACTCCATACTATCTAAATCAGTTATCCGACAATGATTGCTGGTCTTTGTTCAGGAGCTATGCATTTGTGGATGGTAACTCCAATGCACACCCAAATTTGGAAATGATAGGCATGGAAATTGTGAAGAAGTTGAAAGGCTTACCACTGGCTGCAAAAGCAATAGGCAGCTTACTGTGTTCCCAGGATACTGAGGATGACTGGAAAAACGTATTAAGGAGTGAAATATGGGAACTGCCATCGGATAAGAACAATATATTACCAGCTCTGAGATTGAGTTACAATCATTTGCCTGCCATACTGAAGAGATGTTTTGCATTTTGCTCAGTCTTTCACAAAGACTATGTGTTTGAGAAAGACAAATTGGTCCAGATATGGATGGCCCTTGGATTTATTCAGCCTCAGCGGAGGAGAAGAATGGAAGAGATTGGAAGTAGCTATTTTGATGAATTACTAAGCAGGTCCTTCTTCCAACATCACAAAGGTGGATATGTGATGCATGATGCTATGCATGACCTAGCACAGTCGGTCTCAATTCATGAATATCTCAGACTGGATGACCTTCCAAACAACAGCAGCTCTGCAAGAAGTGCCAGGCACCTCTCATTCTCTTGTGAAAATAGAAGTGAGACTTCATTTGAAGCCTTTCTTGGATTTAAAAGAGCACGGACACTTCTACTGCTAAGTGGATATAAATCAATGACAAGGTCTGTCCCCAGTGATCTGTTCCTCAAGTTAAGGTACCTCCATGTACTCGATTTGAACCGGCGAGACATTACTGAGTTGCCAGATTCTATTGGAAGCTTAAAAATGCTTCGGTATTTGAATCTCTCGGGCACTGGTATAGCAATGTTGCCTTCGTCAATTGGTAGACTCTTCAGCTTGCAAATACTTAAGTTGAAAAACTGCCATCAATTAGATTGTCTCCCACAAAGCATAACCAATCTTGTAAATCTTCGATGGCTAGAAGCAAGAACAGAGTTGGTCACGGGCATAGCCAGAATAGGTAAATTAACCTGTCTTCAACAGTTGGATGAATTTGTGGTCCGTACAGACAAAGGATATAAGATCAGTGAATTGAAGGAAATGAAGGAGATTAGAGGGCATATTTGTATTAAGAATATCGAGTGTGTGGCTAGCATAGAGGAAGCAATTGGAGCTTTTCTAAGCGAGAAGGCGTTCATCAGCATCCTAGACCTTATCTGGTCCGATAACAGGCACATAGCATCAGAAGAAGCAAATCAAGACAAAAGGATACTTGAGGTTCTCCGGCCACATCATGAACTGAACGAGCTAACTGTCAAGGCATTTGCAGGCTCCTCCTTCCCAAATTGGTTTGGTAGTCTTTCCCACTTGCAAACCCTCCACCTGTCTGATTGTACAAAATGTTCGACTCTACCAGCACTGGGAGAGCTGCCTCAACTCAAGTATTTAGATATTGGTGGTTTTCCGGCCATTATTCAAATCAGCCAAGATTTTTCAGGTACCAATGGAGTTAATGGGTTTCCAGCACTGAAAGAGCTCGTATTCGAAGACATGAGTAATTTCAAGAGGTGGGCTTCTGTACAAGATGGTGAATTTCTTCCATCCCTCACAGAACTTGTAGTGGTGGACTGCCCGAAAATAACAGAGTTCCCACTACTCCCATCAATGCTAGTGAAGCTCAAAGTTTCTGAAACGGGGTTCACTATTCTTCCAGAAGTCCATATTCCAAACTCCCAGTTTCCATCGTCGTTAGAATGCTTACAGATTCATCAGTGCCCAAATCTCACATCCTTACAAGAAGGACTGCTTAGCCAGCAATTATTGGCTCTCCAGCAGTTAACCATCACTCAATGTTTAGACCTAATTGACCTGCCAGTTGAAGGATTCAGATCCCTGTCTGCTCTTAAGAGTCTTCACATCTATGACTGCCCAAGGTTGGCACCATCAGGACAGCATAGCTTGCTGCCCTCCAAGCTTGAAGACTTGCGCATCAGCTCATGCTCCAACCTTATCAACCCTCTTCTTCAAGAGCTTAATCAGCTCTCCTCGTTGACACATCTCACCACCGCTGATTGTGCTAGCCTTCAGTCTTTTCCAGTAAAGCTCCCTGCCACTCTGCAAAAACTGGAGATCCTCGATTGCATTAATCTGATCTACTTGCCTGCTGGTCTAGAAGATGCATCGTGCCTAACAACCATAACCATCTTGAAATGTCCTCTCATACCATGCTTGCCAGGGCGCCTTACAGGGTCATTGAAAGAACTGTACATCAAAGAATGCCCGTTTCTATTGGAGAGTTGCCAGGAAAACAGTGGAAGAGATTGGTGTAATATTGCTCATGTACCAATCATTGAGATCAGTGATGATACCAACATAACCAACAAGAGCACACGAAGAAGATTATCATGAGTGCCTCACAGCAGTGCTACACAAATGGTATGACCTAGATATATTTTTCTGCTTGTCTTGCATAAACATGTTTTGTCTACTAATTGTAAACTTTCATAGTAGAACCAAAATCCTCTATAGGTGATTTTGCATTCGTTATTGCACCTATTTTGCATCTTAGCACATAAACACACTTAGGTTCAAATGTCTTGTAACACCTAACCGCAAGAAATAACCATACACTAGGAAACTACTGTAAACATCAGCTGCAACACTGTATAGAGCCTTGCATTCAAAGAAAAATGAACATATTTTAATAGAAAAGTAAAACTAATGGGATTGCCAATTTAAGACTCAGTAATAACAATTCAACAAAAATAAACCATCAAAAGATTCATTATCTACCTCATGTATCCTAGAATCATCTAAGTGTTTGATGTATTAAAAAAGTTTCATATCAACAGGTGCGCCACAGAGATCATTGACCATGGTCAAGTCATATAGCTGTTCCGTTCAGAAAACAAAACCTAAACCTTCAGCTGTGATACGAGAAAGTTTGTTCATGCGCAGTGCGAGCATGCATAGTAGCAAGCTTATCTGGTCAACATTTACAAAATATGGTTGCATTAGCTTCTACTCCCTCCGTTCCAAAATAGATGACTCAACTTTATACTAACTTTAGTAGAAAGTTGAGTCATCTATTTTGGAACGGAGGGAGACTAGCAAACTCCAGATTAATACTTCTATACTGCCAGTGAATTTTTTCATAGAATAGACATAATAATGTCCCAACTCTTGGTTACTAAAAGTTAGTGTGGCTCTCTGTTGCATATGCATTGCCTGTCTAGTGTCTACAGAATGCAGTTCAACGCTAAACCTAAAAGAAGATACTGTGCTCACTTGTGCACTTTCTTTTTTCTATTTGCAGATATCGTCTCGATTCTGGAAATGATTTTTGGACGATGGTGATATTTCAAGACCACCTTGCAGTTTAGTCCCACCTGCCATCAGAAGACTAATCTAATGTGCTTAAATTCAAACGATCAGAAAACTCAGTCAGTAATTTTGAATAAACAGGTCTAGTAGTTTCAGGCTTTCAGCGGAGGAAATTGCCAAGACAGCTCTTTGTGCTTCTGTAATTGTGTGCTCTGTGCTCTCGAATACATTCCATTCTATGATTCTGAGACGCCTTCATTTATTTTTCTTCTCTGTATGACCCTCTCATTCAATAGCTAAGGCTATTTTTTCAAGATTATATACTACAATAGAGTACAGTAATAACTGGATGGCATAAAGAGTATACATACATGCCTTGTTTTTTGTGCAAAATCCTAACTGAAATCTATTCAGTAAAGGAGGGGTTTAAAACGGTGGGAACCTTTTCTTCACTTCTGTCAGTAAACACCATCATATCAAAGTCTGGTACCTCCACCAGGCATTGCCCGCCTAATTGCCTGCAGATTCACTTCTTTCTCCACTCCTTTTTTGCTTTTCTACCTGGATTATCAGGCTCTTATAAATATGGTAATCCTAACACTTCAGTTTCAAGACAATCCAATGTATAGGGACATGATGCTTTTAATATCCACAGGCATGATTATTTGATTTTATGTAGCCCTCCTAAATATGTTTCTACCAGTGATGTGATCATTCAACACTAACATATATATGTTTTATATAAGCTATCCCCACTATGCAACTACTGCTCTTTTGCTGATATGTGTTTTATGCACATCATCAATAAATTAACTCACAGCTTCCTTCTCGTCGTGTTTATCTTGCCATATACCTACCAGCTGGTACAACCAAATCATGAAAATTGACTGAGATAAATAGCGCAGTCCTAGCCAAAAGTACATCAGTAGAGGCTGAGGAACTATATATAGTAAAGAACACAAAACTAAGCCCAACGAATGGAACTGAAAAAAAAGGCATTGCCAAATTCATATGCATCAGCATCAATCCATGCATGTTGTGGTGTAAGAGTGTATATAGGACTGAGAGGCATCAGTAATCCGGTGGCGGTATATATCTCCTAGCACAACAGGTTGACACATCACTTGTGTACTGTCAAAATCCTCTTGTGTAGCACCGAGTAGCGAAGCGGCACCAGCTTGATGCCTCCTACTAGTTCATCTCCATGAACCGGCACCAGGTTGGCACTCGGTTGCTCAAAAATGTAAGACGAGCTACAAAGAAACTTTGCCAAAATGTAACGGCAATTTTCAAGAGTTAAGTCACTGAAGTAGTTTGCAATTGTGCGAAGGCAACTTGAGCTGTGAGAACGGCCGCATGCATCTAGCACATATCATTGGGCAAATCCCCAAAACATATGGAGTTCAAAAGCATCGATTCGAATCAATTCGTAAGATCCATGGACTTACAGTATCGATAACGATGGCCGCGTTTGGCTCTCTTCTCCTCCTCCTGCGCCATTGGTTTGAGGCGGTGCAGCAGGAGGGTGGCGCGGCGGGCCACGGCGGCGATCCGGCGACGCGGCAGGTGTGGGCTGGGGGGCAGCGGGAGGTCGGCGCCGCCGGTGGACGGTGGTGGCACGGGATGGCTGCGTCCAGCCCAGTACATTTTTCAGAAACGGCGAGATGAGCCCCAGGTTTTTTCCAGAGATGAGGCCCAAATTTGCATTTGGTCAGTTCGATGTATAACAGGCCCGCTAATGCTACGGCATTTCCTGTTGAGGCTCTTTCCTGTTTGGTTCCTGTTTTGGCGCTTTAGGCGTCTGTTACTGTGCATTTTGTAAACAGGCGCCTCCACTCCGCGCTGGGCTGACCCGGTTAGTTTTTTTTCTTCCATTATTCCATTAAACTGCACAATTGCGAGTGTGAGGGAACCCTGAAGGATTCGAACCCGCGACCTCTCTGTTCTAGATTAGCTATAGAAACCACCGCAAACACCACACCTCTTGTGGTTCCTTACTCAGCTTTCTTCTTTTTGTTCTTTCTTTCTTTCTGTTTTCTTTTCCTTTCCTTTTCCTCTTTTCTTTTTTCTATTTTCTATTTTCCTTCTCTTTACTTTTAATTTTTTTCCCTTTTTAAAAAATCTGTGAACTTTTATAAATCGATGAACATTTTTAAATTTTGTGTGCACTTTTTAAGAATTGATGAACTTTTTCAGCATCAATGAACTTTTTAAAAACTAGTAAATATGCCCGTGCGTTGCACCGGGAGAATCAAAACACACCTCCCTAGCCCAATGACCCAAGATAACATTCTGTTGCATCAGCCATGTAATATATATTTTACCAATGATCTTAAAATGCATGTATGAGATGCTACACTTCAATCCTGAAAGAATTGATTAATTTAAATATCTAAATTACCTTCCTAGTTAATTTGTAGTATAATGAGTCATTACCTTCATCGTTTGATTTATCATTGAGAGCCTAAATCATGAGGATCGTACATGTATGTACATATATAAGAAATTAAGGTTTAATTGGTAAGTTACCAGATGCCCATTACTGATTTTCGTTACCAAATTTCTTCTAAACTTACATGCACGGAGACCTATAAAGTCTAAAGTACAACTCAATTTTCTTTCATATAGAAGGAAACATAATAAACAGATTTGCACATACCACACTAAAACGAATTTTCTATTTGAAGAGGTCACAATAATTTTCATGAAATCAGGTGTATGATTCGGAATTTCTTTTTTAACCATGCATGCTTCAGATTCCATGGAAAGGCATTATTCCCAGTGTGTTGCAACGGAAAAAAATCATCCCTCATACGCACACCTGAGAGCATCGGCGAATCCCTTCAAATCTTTCACAATGCCCCACGAGAAACAACATGATAAGTGGTGTAAGTTCATAAGGTTGTATTATTTGTGAAATGTATTCAACATGTTTCCAATTTATTAGACTACAGAAATATCAACATTAAGCCGGGATTTTCAAAATACCCCATATAAGGAAGATATTAATAAAGGTTGCATCATAAATGGAATTTTAGGAATGATGATTAATATAATAGCATATTTGAAATCTACACATCTTTTTAAAGGGATTTCCATATATAACATGTTAGATTTGGCGTTAGGATTTGAAAGTGATTAATATAGTACCATATTTGAAATCTACACATCTTTTTAAGGGATTTCTATATATAACATGCTAGATTTGAAGTTAGGGTTTGAAAGTTATGAGTTTTTTTGACATTGAAAGTGATTAATATAATACCATATTTGAAATCTACACATCTTTTTAAGTGATTTCTATACATAACATGTTAGATTTGGAGTTAGGGTTTGAAAGTTATGATTTTTTTTGAAATATATGAATATGTCCAAAAAATAGAGTAACTGGTACATTGTGCTGCCCATCTGCTAAGTGACGCTGGAGCGAGTAGTAATATCCTACGCCTACCAACATTAATAGGAGAGAAAAATAAAAGGAGGAAAAGGGAGCAAGGGGACTCGAACCTGGGTCTCCCAAGTAAACAGGCGAGCCTCACACCACTGCGCCACACACATGCAAGCTGTTGATTATAGGGGCTTCACTTTAATAAGTTGAGTAGGTCGCGGATTTTAGAAAAGGGTAAACCGAACCGTTTTTTCCACTTACCAATGGCATGGTGGGTAATTATTTATAACTTCAAGGGCACTTTTAATGACGGACGACCAGAAGCACTCCGTGCTTTATTAGTAGGGAAAGATTTATGATTTTTTTAAATCAATTTGTTTTTCAAAATTTATGATCTTTAAAAAAATCATTTTTTCAATATTGATAACTTTTTCCAAAATTGATGAAATTTTCTCAATTATTGAACTTTTTCCAAATTGATAAACTTTTCTTCAAAATCAACGATAACTTTTTATTTGTTTTCATTGTTTTTCTTTTTTTTACTTGTTTTCATACCTCATGCACTCCTATGACCATTCGGATATAAATACATTTGTTATTTTTTGCGGATGAGATATAAATACATTTGAAGTACATATATAAACAAATTGCCTCTCTAGCACAATGAAAAATAGTAAAAAGCTCATCAGCTCTCGACATTCATAGGTTATGGCGGCTTTCGATGCTATGTACACGTTCAGATCGAGCACCGACCGAACAATCTTATATCCTGTGCTACCAAAAATTAGTTGCTCTCATGCTGCCATTTTTTCAATAAAAAAATCTATCTTTTAAAAAAATCAAAAACAATTGTGGATGTTCACAATATGTAGGAATCTCAAGTTAAAATACGAAATACACATGGAGAAAAAAAGGCAAATCCAAATGTGAACAGTGTCATTTTACCTTTTGTCTTTTAGTGATACTGTCATGGTAAATTTGTCTTTTTAGTGATACGAGTGCTTGCTTCCTATGCGGAGGGCAGGATAGCTGGCGGCATTCTTTGCTGGAGTGTAATGTGTCTAGGTGTGTGTGGGCACTTTCAGAAGCCGAGATGGTCGAGCACATGTGGGCAACCTCAGAACCTGACGCACGGCTGTGGCTCTTTGCCATGAATGACTCTCTTCCACCGGAGCAATTTCAGTTGATGATTGTTACTTTATGGGCGATTTGGAGTGCAAGACGGAAAGCTATACATGAGGATATATACCAGACTCCGTTTGCCACTGACAACTTCATCAAAGCTTACTTATCAGACATAGAGTTTTTGAAGAAGAAGAAGGAGGAAGCACATGGGATAGCAGTACCACGACCCCGTACGTGGATTCCACCACCAACAGATTACTACAAACTCAATGTGGACGCGGCCGTGTCACGCCCAGGTACCTTTGGCGCAGTTGGTGTGGTTTGCAGGGATGCGAGAGGTTTGTTCATGGGAGCGTCAGCTCTCGTTTTCAGAGGACTGCACAACCCCCAAGTGCTAGAAGCACTAGCTGTTCGGGAGGCATTAGCACTTTCAGAAGATCTCTATATTAACCATTTACTTGTTGCCTCCGATTGCAAGGTGGTGGTAGATGCAATCAGACAGGGAAGCTCAGCAGAATTTGGAGCCATTGTCGAGGAAATCAAGACTAGAGCAACTACCTTTATTTCATGTTCGTTTACTCATGAGTATAGGACCTCCAATACGGAGGCCCATAATCTCGCAAAGCATGCGTTATCTTTAGGGTTTGGCCGACACACTTGGCTAGGACAACCCGGCGATCTTCTTTTTGTACCTATGAACATTATGATTCAGTAATAAAGCTTTGTGAGATTCTCAAAAAAAAAAAAACTGACCCATGAGCCTATTCCTTTTCCAAATCTTGAGGTGTGGGACAGTGTGCGATACCGCGACCATGCGAGGACGAGTGCTCCTTTCAATTTACGGTAATATTTTTCCTAAACACTATACATTTATGTTATATACCTAAAAAAATTATATACATGGTTAAATTTTTGCAAATACAGGACTAACATTTTTTAATACACAGTCAACATTTTGTAATACATAGTAAACAATTTTTAATAGCAATAACTATTTTTTCACACACAATGTACATTTTTTATATACATAGGAACATTTTTTATACACATTTAATATTTCTAAAATCTGATCAATTTTTTTGCATACAAATTGTATTTGTTTTGTATATATTTTTCGTTTACATGACAATTATTTCTACATACATTTAATATTTTTCAAATGCTTGATTAATATTTTTCAAATATGTGATTCACAGTTTGTCAAATGCTTGGTTAATATGCATTCTTAAATACGTGATCATTTTTCATACATTTATTTTTTTATACATTTTTCGTATACATGAGAAACATTTTTCTCTATACACATTTAACATAAACTCGTGATCAACATTTTTTCGTACACATTGTTTTTGTTTTGTATAAACTTGATTAACATTTTTCAAGTACTTGTTTAACAATTTTTTAAATGCTTGATTAACATTTCTAAATACATGATCAAATTTTTGTATACATATTGTATATTTTTCGTATACTTGTGAAACATTTTCTCTTTACACATTTCATATACATGATCAAATTTTTGTATACATATTGTATATTTTTCATATACATGTGAAATATTTTCTCTTTACACATTTCATATTTTTTAAATGCTTGATTTACAATTTTACAAAGTGCTTTATGTAAAGTGTCGAGGCAGTGGCCTGTGGCCTCCTGCGGTGGGCCGGCACATTTAGCGAGGCGCCTGACATGAGGGCAACTTACGTCTTGCTATAATCCGAAATCACTAATATAGGAGTACTCCTTGCAAAGATTACTTCCACCTCCTCATGATGTGACAAGTGGCGTGGTGCATGTGCGCCACTTGTCGCAACCTAGGAGTTTTCCCTTTTTTTCGTAAATCTGTTTATTCAAAATGTTTTATCTCTTAAATTGTGCGTCCAAATCTCGAACTGTTTTCACCATTGGATTCCTCGCGTCGAGATCTTCAAAACTAGATCCCATGTTGATAGGTTTTGACGAACTTTTCTTTGTCATGAAAAACCGGCCAAAAAACCGAACGAAAAAATCGAACCGGGAGCACGAGTTTTTTCCCTTTCCAAAAGAGGCATGGCGGTGCCTCTCACGAAATCACAACCGTGCCTCTCACGGAAGCAAACAACCAAAAAAATATTCTGTTTCGAGAGGCACGGGCGTGCCTCTTTCGCGAAAGCATAATTGTGCCTCTCGTGGAAGCAAACCATGCCTCTTACGAAAAAAAAGCAGAAAACATTTTTTCTTTTGTTTCCGAGAGGTACAGTCGTGCCTCTCGAAAAAACACAAGCGTGTCTCTCACGAAAGCAAAAACCGTGCCTCTCGCGAAAGAAGAAAACAACAGAATTTTTTTTCCGTTTTCGAGAAGCACAGTCGTGCCTCTCGCGAAACCAAAACCATGCCTCTAGCGAAACCAAAATCGTGCCTCTCGCGAAAAAAAACAGAAAACGCATTTTTTTTCATTTTCAAAAGGCATGGTTGTGCCTCTCGCAAAAGTAAAACTGTGCCTCTTGCGGAAGCAAAACCGTGCTTCTCACAAAAGCAAAAAAAAAGCATAAAAAGAAATTCGTCCAAAAACTCAAGAAGACCAATGGAAAACCAAAAGTCGAAAAACCCCGAAAAAAACCAAAGTAAAAAAACCCAAAAAACCTGTTTAAAAAGCCAAAAACGTGTGCCGAAAAATAAAAATAAAAATCCAAAGAAAGTGCCCAGAAACAGAACACGTGGCGGCTGTTGAGAGCGCGCCAAGTGACGTTTATCATTGTGAGGTTCCCGAAGGAGCATTTGTCAACTAGTTGCTCTTACTTTTTTTTTGAGGGATGACTAGTTGTTCTTACTAGACCCGTCCCGCAGACTGTTTTAAAGTGGGCCGAGCCCACGCAACCACAATCTCACGCGCCTTTTTTTTACCCCTCAAAAAAAGATTTTTTTTTATTTGTTTTAGAATCCGCACCGTGGTAGATTGGGTTGTACTGTATCGCTAACCTTACCACAGGAGAAGCCAGTTTATAAGGTGCCATTCGGCCTGTCTCCTTGCCCCCACATTAGGTGAGGGTACGGGCTTGTCTTAAGCCCGTTAGAGTGTACAGTAAGTGTATATGCTGCCCCTGTACAGCCTTGTTGTACTTGTATATGTACAATAGATTAGATGTACTTGTACTTGTACAATGTATGTAAAAATACAAATGTAAATAACAAAAACAATTATTTTTCATCTTCGTGTGTACTCCATCTGGCCATTAAGTACACCACTGCTTCATTCTTACATGCAAATACACCATACTATGATTCTTCATCGCAAAATAAATAAATATATATACTGCCCCTGTACAGCCTTGTTGTACTTGTATATGTACAATTGTCTAAAAAAAACTGTACATGTACAATCGATTAGATGTAGTTGTACTTGTACAATGTGTGTAAAAATACAGATGCAAATAAAAGAACGTTTTTTTCATCTTCATTTGTTTTACCACTATACTTCACCCCATCTAGCCAATAAGTACACCACTGTTTCATACTTACATGCAAACACACCATACGGTGATATGAATCTTCAGAAGACAAAAACAAACGACTACATAATCAAACTCAGATCTTAAATCTTTGAATAGCAGCAGTATTTTTTTTTTTTTTGTTTTTTGCGGGAACAGCAGTTGGCACCCCAACAGGCAACAGCCCATCACTCCCCTGAAATAATAACAGAGCAAATAACGAGCTGAATTAACGAACACCTGGAGATAGTCTCTGAGCTTAGGTATTTTCAAAAGGAAAAAAAAAAGCTCAATCATGCACGTACCTTCATCCATTACATACAATACACTGGGACGCACCTGATAACTCAGTCTCAGCTTCCCCTTCAAAAAACATACTGTATTTCTTAACTCCTTGGTGGATTTCTTCCAAATTTTCCAGGCAAGAACGGCCACATATTTGTTAACTAATGACACGAAAAGAAAAGGACATGCTACTCCTACAGTGTCACACAATAACCAACCGTGTTCCCTTTTTCCAACTGAAGCCAATATCTTCCTTCATCGGTCTTTCCAGGAAATTGCCAGCCACCGGTTCCTTCGCTTGGTTCACATAAGGAAACAAGATTTCATGTGTAACTACGAGGAATAGACAAAATGGTCCCTCTGGTGACTTGGCTGCATAGGAGATGAAATCAGTAGTCATGCTTCAGTTAATAAAATCAAAGTGAAAAATCAATCAAGTAAAGATACAGAAAGTTATGTGTCGAGTAGATAAATTCTTAAAAAGTGTTACTTAGACACTGTGGTCGAATTGAGTATCACATGTGCAGAAGCCACTATTCTAGCGATGACTGCTTTTATAACTGCAAGGCAGGGCCAAGTGCTTCGATTCAACAGGTCAGTGCAGGAAACACAGAATTCTGAAAAGTATATCCTCCTCAGCTTCAGCTGGTATGAAGAGCAACGACTTTGGAGTCAATGGCAGAGCAATAACAGAGCGTGCCCCCCAACCCACCCACCCACACACACACACACAATCCTCCTCACACATATCGTTCCAGACTTCCAGTTTGCACCTCTAGGAGACTGCAAACAACCAAAAACCATGCCGATCGGAGAAGCTGTTCTGTCTGCCTTCATGCAGGCACTCTTCGAGAAAGTGATTGCTACCGCTTTTGGTGATCTGAAATTACCTCAAGATGTGGCTGCGGAGCTGGAGAAACTATCCAGCAGTCTGTCGACCATTCAAGCTCACGTTGAAGAGGCCGAGGAGCAGCAGCTGAAGGATAAGGCGGCACAAACCTGGCTTGCCAAGCTCAAGGATGTCGCATATGAGATGGATGACTTGCTCGATGATTATGCAGCTGAGGCCCTTCGATCCAGACTAGAAGGCACATCCAACTACAACCATTTGAACAAGGTTAGGAGCTGTTTCTGCTGCTTTTGGTTTAACACTTGTTTATTTAACCACAAGATACTGCAAGACATAAGGATGGTCGATGAGAAGCTCAATAGGCTTGTCAAGGAAAGGCAGATCATTGGTCCAAACATGATTAGTGCAACAGACAGGAAAGAGATAAAAAAGAGGCCTGAGACCAGTTCAATAATCGATGACTCGAGTGTGTTTGGAAGAGAAGAAGATAAGGAGACCATTGTGAAGATGCTGCTTGATCAGAATAACTCCAACCATTCCAACCTTTCTATTCTCCCCATAGTGGGTATGGGCGGACTAGGGAAGACAACCCTAACACAGCTTGTCTACAATGATACAAGAATAAAGGGGCATTTCCAGTTACGGGTCTGGCTGTGTGTTTCTGAACATTTTGATCAGATGAAGCTTACCAAGGAAACCATTGAATCAGTTGCCAGCGAGTTTGAATCAACCATCATTGGGATCTCATCGGTCACGACCAACATGAACTTGCTCCAAGAAGACCTCTCGAAAAAGCTAAAAGATAAAAGGTTTCTTCTAGTACTTGATGATGTATGGAATGAGGACCCTGAAAAGATAAAAGGAAGCTTACTGTGTTCCCAGGATACTGAGGATGACTGGAAAAATGTATTAAGGAGTGAAATATGGGAGCTGCCATCGGATAAGAACAATATATTACCAGCTCTGAGATTGAGTTATAATCATTTGCCTGCCATACTGAAGAGATGTTTTGCATTTTGCTCAGTCTTTCACAAAGACTATGTGTTTGAGAAAGACAGGTTGGTCCAGATATGGATGGCCCTTGGGTTTATTCAGACTCAGCGGAGGAGAAGAATGGAAGAGATTGGAAGTAGCTATTTTGATGAATTACTAAGCAGGTCCTTCTTCCAACATCACAAAGGTGGATATGTGATGCATGATGCTATGCATGACCTAGCACAGTCGGTCTCAATTCATGAGTGTCTCAGACTGGATGACCTTCCTAACAACAGCACCTCTGCAAGAAGTGCCAGGCACCTCTCATTCTCTTGCAATAATAGAAGCCAGACTTCATTTGAAGCTTTTCTTGGATTTAAGAGAGCACGGACACTTCTACAGCTAAGTGGATATAAATCAATGACAAGGTCTATCCCCAGTGATCTGTTCCTCAAGTTAAGGTACCTCCATGTGCTCGATTTGAACCGGCGAGACATTACTCAGTTGCCAGATTCTATTGGAAGCTTAAAAATGCTTCGATATTTGAATCTCTCGGGCACTGGTATAGCAATGTTGCCTTCATCAATTGGTAGACTCTTCAGCTTGCAAATACTTAAGTTGAAAAACTGCCATCGATTAGATTATCTCCCACAAAGCATAACAAATCTTGTAAATCTTCGGTGGCTAGAAGCAAGAACAGAGTTGGTCACGGGTATAGCCAGAATAGGTAACTTAACCTGTCTTCAACAGTTGGATGAATTTGTGGTCCGTACAGATAAAGGATACAAGATCAGTGAATTGAAGGCAATGAAGGAAATCAGAGGGCATATTTGTATTAAGAATATCGAGTGTGTGGCAAGCACAGAGGAAGCAATTGAAGCTTGTCTAAGCGAGAAGGCATTCATCAACATCCTAGACCTTATCTGGTCCGATAACAGGAATGTAACATCCGAAGAAGTAAATCGAGACAAAGAGATACTTGAAGTCCTCCGGCCACATCATGAACTGAACGAGCTAACTGTCAAGTCATTTGCAAGGCTCCTCCTTCCCAAATTGGTTTAGTAGTCTTTCCCACTTGCAAACCCTCCACCTGTCTGATTGTACGAAATGTTCGATTCTACCAGCACTTGGAGAGCTGCCTCAACTCAAGTATTTGAATATTGGTGGTTCTCCAGCCATTATTCAAATCAGCCAAGGTTTTTCAGGTACCAATGAAGTTAAGGGGTTTCCAGCACTGAAAGAGCTCGTATTTGAAGACATGAGTAATTTCAAAAGGTGGGCTTATGTACAAGATGGTGAATTTCTTCCGTCCCTTACAGAACTTGCAGTGATGGGCTGCCCGAAAGTAAAAGAATTCCCACCCCTCCCATCAATGCTAGTGAAGCTCAAAATTTCTGAAACGGGGTTTGCTGTTCTTCCAGAATTCCATATTCCAAACTCCCAGTATCCATCGTCATTAGAATGCTTACAGATTCATCAGTGCCCAAACCTCACATCCTTAAATGAAGGGCTGCTTAGCCGGCAATTATTGGCTCTCCAGCAGTTAACAATCACTCACTGTTTAGACCTAATTGACCTGCCAGTTGAAGGATTCAGATCCCTAACTGCTCTTAAGAGTCTTCACATCTATGACTGTCCAAGGCTGGCACCATCAGGACAGCATAGCTTGCTGCCCTCTAAACTTGAAGACTTGCGCATCAGCTCATGCTCCAACCTTATTAACCCTCTTCTTCAAGAGCTTAATGAGCTCTCCTCGCTGACACATCTCACCACCGCTGATTGTGCTAGCCTTCAGTCTTTTCCAGTAAAGCTCCCTGCCACTCTGCAAAAACTGGAGATCCTCGATTGCAGTAATCTGGTCTGCTTGCCTGCTGGTCTAGAAGATGCATCCTGTCTAACAGCTATAACCATCTTGAGATGTCCTCTCATACCATGCTTGCCAGGGCGGCTTACAAAGTCATTGAAAGAACTGTACATCAAAGAATGCCCCTTTCTATTGGAGAGTTGCCAAGAAAACAGTGGAAG
Organism: Triticum dicoccoides; assembly: GCF_002162155.2. Lineage (NCBI taxonomy): Eukaryota > Viridiplantae > Streptophyta > Magnoliopsida > Poales > Poaceae > Triticum > Triticum dicoccoides. The sequence continues at coordinate 515,083,443 of NC_041380.1, forward strand.
AGATTGGTGTAAAATTGACCATGTACCAATCATTGAGATCGATGATGATACCAACATACCCAACAGCAGCATACGAAGAAGATTATCATGAATGCCTCACAGCAATGCTACACAAATGGTATGAAATGAACTAGTAGATATATTTTTCTGCTTGTATTGCATAAGCATGTATTGTCTGCTAACAGTAAACTGCATAATAGAACCAATCCTCTATAGGTGATTTTGCATTCATTTTTGCACATATTTTGCATGTTAGCACATAAACATACTTCGATTCAAATGTCTTGCAACACCAAATCGCAAGCACTAACCATACACTAGGAAATTACTATAAACATCAGCTGAAACACTGTATAGTCAAGCCTTGCATTCAAAGAGACATGAACAGATTTTAATAGAAAAGTAAAACTAATGGGATTGCCAATTTGAGACTGAGCAATAACAATGCAACAAAAAATAAACCATCAAAAGATTCATTATCTACCTCATGTATCCTAGAAACATCTAGGTATTTCATGTATTCAGAAAGTTCCATATCCACAAGTGCGCCACAGATCATCCACCATGGTCAAGTCATATAGCTGTCCATTCAGAAAACAAAAGCCAAACCTTCAGCTGTGATACAAGCAAGTTTGTTCATGCACAGTGCGAGCATGCATAGTAGCAAGCTTATCTGGTCAACATTTACAAAATATGGTTGCATTAGCTTCTAAGTAGCAAACTCCAGATTAATAATTCTATACTGCCAGTGACAATTTTCACAAAATAGACATAATGATGTCCTTACTCTTGGTTATTAAAAGTTAGTGTGGCTCTCTGTTGCATGTGCCTGTCTAATGTTTACAGAATGCAGTTCAAAGCAAAACCCAAAAGAAGATCATGTACTCACTTGTACACTTTCTTTTATCTACTTTCAGATTATCATATGGATTCTGGAAATAATTTTGGACGACGGTGATATTTCAAGAGCACCTTACACTTTATGTCCACCTCCATCAGAAGACTAATCTAGCACATGTGCAAAACTCAAACGAATCGAAAACTCAATGAGTAATTTTGAAGAAAACAGAGCTAGTACTTTCAGCGGAGGAAGTGGCCAAGACATTACTGTATTCATTATATATATGCCTTATCATTTTCAGAGAAATAAGATAGGTGTGGCTCTTTGTGTTTGTGTAATTTTGTAATCTCCCTTCTAGAATACATTTCATTCTATGATTTTGGGACACCTTGATTTCCCCCCCTTCCTCTATATGACCCTCTCATTCAGTAGCAAAGTCTATTTTTTCAAGATCATGTACTACAATGGGATACGGTAACAAATGGAGTGTCATCAAGAGTATACATGCCTTGTTTGTTGTGTTAAATGAAACCTACTCCACTTGTTACTGTATCCCATTGTAGTGATAGATTTCTGTCAGTAACAAACGGAGTATTTAATAAAGAAGGGAGTTTAAAAACGGTGGGAACCTGACCTTCCCTTCTGTCAGTAATTAACATCATATCGAAGTCTGGTGCCTCAACCCGGCATACCCAACGGATTGCATCTTCCTTCTCCACTGCATTCCAGAGACAGGGTATTCCAAGGTACTCAGTTGCTCAAAAGTGTCACTGCAATTTTCAGTAGTTAACTTACTGGTTTGCAATGGGGCGAAGGCAACTAGAGCTATGGGAACGGCCGCATGCATCTAGTACATACTTATAACTGGGCGAATCCCCAAAACATATGGAGTTCAAAAGCATCGATCCGAAACAATTCGTCCAGATCCATGAACTTACAGTATCAAAAACAATGGCCGAGTTGCCACTTCGCTCTGCGCGCGCTCTCTCTCCCTCTCTCTTCTCCTCCTCCCGCGCCATTGGTCTGAGGCGGTGCACCAGCCGGGCGGCGCGGCGGCGAGCCGGCGACGCGATAGGTGTGGGCTGGGGCACCGGGAGCTTTCCTTTTTTTTTGAGTAGTTCGGGAGCTTCGTTTTATTTTATTTGGCACAAGATGGTTGCTTCCAGCCCAGCAATTTTTTGCAAGAAACAGCGAGATGAGCACCAGAGCTTTTTTCCAGAGAGATGAAGCCCAAGTTAGCATTTGGTCCTTCTGATCAACCTGTAAGTTAACAGGCCCGCCAAGGCCAGTACTAGGAACATTCCCTGAACCGGTTTTCTCCTTTTTTTCATCGTTTTTCTCCAGGATTTAATTATTTTTCTTTTCATTTTTATCTTTCTATTTTTGTCATTCTTTTCATGCTGCTGAACAAATTTTCAAATTGGTGAACAATTTTTCGAATATGAATATTTTTTTGAAGTGATGAACATTTTTTATATTTTGTCAAAAAAAATCCTAAATCAAGAGAAATTTCTGAATTTTCGAACTTTTTTGTGAAACAATTAACATTTTTCAAATTGATGAAATTTTTCTGAAATTACGAACATTTTTTTATATTTTGTGAACATTTTATTTTGAAATTGTTAACATTTTTAAACTTTTGAACATTATTTTTGAATCGGAAAACATTTTCTGAATCGCTGAACATTTTTTGGATCGCTGAACATTTTTTTAAATTGATAAACATTTTTCAAAATTGACAATCATTTTTTGTGAACATTTTAGAAAAAGATCAGGAATTTTTTTTGAAGTCACAAAAAATTGTTCAAATTCACTTACATTTTTTGTAAAACACAAACAGTTTTTTCAAAATAATGAACATTTGCTTAATCCACAAACATTTTATGATTTCCAAAACATTTTCCCGAAATTCACATTTTTTGAAATCCCAAATTAATTTAAAGAGGAAAAAACAAAAGAAAAAAAATGGGAGGGGCGTTCCGGCCCGCTCATGGGTCGGCCCAATAGGGGCGCCCCGGGGTGGGGGGCATACAAGCTGGATCGTTAGCTAGTGCATCACGTGTGTAGGTCCCTTAGAGCATCTCCAGCCGTTTGGCCCCCCAGGACGTCGAAAAAACGCGTCCTGGGGGCGAGCCGGCGAGATTTTCGGCGTGGGGGCGACTGCGTTCCCAGTCGTCGCCCCCGGGTCGGCCCCAGGGCAAAACGAATTCGGTGTTTTTTTGGCACAAACTCGTCGAAATTCATCCAAACTCGGCGACATTCATTCAAATTTGTACAAAAAACAAATAAAAAACAAACACGACCTAGCTACGCCGTCCTCGCCGCGCCTCGCCGCCGTCCGACTTCTACATGCCTAGGCGCTTGTAGAAGTCGGTGTAGTCTCCACCGCTGTCGTCGTCGTCCTCGTCCTCGTCCTCGCCCTACCACACGCCGTCGTCCCTACCGCAGCTCTGTCCAGTGTCGCCGACGCGGGATGGCCCGGCCTCCTCCTCGTCGCTGTCGAGGTAGAGGACGACGTCCACCTCGCGGAAGGGGCGGCGGTGGCGCGCCTTGAGTTCCTCGAGGGAGCGACGCTGGCGAGCCACCTGCTCGCGGGACGTAGTCCTCCCTCGCCCACCTCATGGCCGTCTCGTCGGTGGCGGCCATCGCGAGGTGCTTCGGCTTTACTGGGAGTAGGGGAGGCTCCGGCTCGGTTTTCGGCCGGACGAGGCGCAGGCGACCGCCGCGGCCTTCCTCGGGGATGGTCAGGGCGCCGCTGCGGGTGCGGCGCCCTAGCGGGGACTCCCCCGCCGTGTCCTGCGGCTCGGCCTTGATGGCGAAGGCCGCTGGCGAGCCGCCCGAGGAAAAGGAGGTCGTCGCGTCCGACAACCGCCGTGGCATCCACGAGCTGCCACGGCGGCGAGAGAAGGACGGGGGTGTGGGGGTGGGGTACTCGAGGCGCGGCGTGTTGCCGGCCTCGATGTAGTCGAGGACGTGCTCGAGGGTGCGGCCGGGCACCCCCCACCACTCGCGCTGCCCTTCGACGTTGTGGCGGCCGCGAGGCACGACGCCGTTGGTGGAGGTGATCAGGCCGTCGCGGCGGCGGTCGATCGTCCAGAACGCGCTGTTGTCGGGGGAGTACGCCGGCGTTCGCCGCTGCTCCTCCGCCAGCGACGACCTAATGCGGGCGATCTCTGCCCGCCGGTCCGCCCCGGTGGGAGCGGGTGGCACCGGCACGCCGCCAACGCTCAAACGCCACGTGCCCGGCACCCTCATGTCCGGGGGAGCCGGGTAGTCGGCCTCAAAAAGGAGGCGCGCCTCCCACTCGTGGAGGTGGCGGCGGCCGAAGCCGTTCTTCGTCGCGGAATCGCCTGGGTACCGTGCTGCCATTGCTCGTC
>NC_041380.1:515088031-515088541 GCF_002162155.2 Triticum dicoccoides
GCTGCGGTGTGGCGTTCACCGGCGAGGCGGGCGGCTTTTATAGCCGGAGCTCGGGCGGCGGGAGGCGCATGCCAGGCGACGCGTGGCGGGCGGCCGTGGCGCTGGGCGACGCGACGCTTCATTGCGCGGCATCAATGGGCATGCTGACCGGCGCGCTGCATCGCGGCAGGCGCGTCATCAATGGAGGCGACGGCGCGGCAGCGCGGCAGCTTTGGCATTGATTCCCGCGGGAAACGAGGCGATGTGGACGACGAAGCGGCGCGTCGCTGACAGGGCGGGCCCATCACAGTTCGCGCCAAAAATGGCCCGTCCGGCGCCCCCAGGCGACCCCCAGCGTGCCGGGTTCGAGTTGGGTATGCCGGCGTCAATTTCGGCCCAATCCGGTGGAAAACGGGCTCCTCGGGGCGCGACTGGGCCATTTTTTGGCGCCGGTGCCAAAAAAGTGGCCTGGGAGGCCTATTGGGGGCGCGGCTGGAGATGCTCTTAGGAATCAGCCGACTGATCTCGCGC
>NC_041380.1:515088674-515129552 GCF_002162155.2 Triticum dicoccoides
CGCCAGGTTTCAACTCGTTCTTTCTCTTTCACAGCTCACAGCCACACACGTGCTTGCATTCTCGTAGGGGTTGTTTGGTTATCTGCATCTATTTTCGTTATTTTGCATCTGTGACTTGACTCAGCTAGGTTGAGTGAATACCTGTTAGTGTGTTCGCTTGCATCCGCTCCAGCCTTGCTAACTAGCAACATAGGTACTGGTGTTTTGGTTACCTGCATGTTCTACCCAGATGCAAAGTGTCATTACTGCAGGATGCTGCTAACACGACACTACGATTAGAGACCCTTTCACGAAACTGTGTGCAATGCATTAATCACAAACGGGGATGTAAAAACCCGTCAAAAAAGGTGCAAAACGTTTGCAATGGAGGATGCATCAAACACGGTTCAGATTTTAGTTGCGTGTGCAATCCAGGGCATACGGTTCAGTCCAATGAAACGTTTGCGATGAGGCGGAACAAAAGAAACGGGCAGCCTGATGAAGGCGTGTGCGATGTACATCATACAGTTCATTCGGATGAACTGTTTGTGATTAGGTAAAACACAAAAGAAACGGTTAGCTAGATCAAGGTGTGTGCGATGTACAGCATACAGTTCACTCGAATGAACTGTTTGTGATTAGGCAACACAAAAGAAACGGTCAGCCAGATCAAGGTGTGTGCGATATACGGCATGCGGTTCACCCTGATGAACTGTTTGCGTTGAGACAAGAGAACAGAAATGGTTCAATATAACAAATACCATAAATATTGCAAGGTTCAAGTTCAAAGATTACAACACCCAAATTCAAACATTGCAAGCTGCGTCATTTCTAAAAGGGATCAGCCGCTGACAAGTCATGTATGGGTTTGACACAATAACTTCCAGTTGCTTTGCCATATGCTCTTCTAATACGAAGTTTGGCATTTTTGGAGGCACTTCCATTCCGCAGTACCAGCCGCCTCTGATAATCATACCATTGATTTTTCCTAACTAAATGCGTGTTCAACCTCAGTACCCTCAGCACCTTTGCTCTGGCAAGAAAGAACATGGCGAGTGTAATCTTCGGTGGGGTCCCTCTGTAAGAGTTCAAAGTAATATTTGAGAGATGCAGATCCAGGCATTCGATGTGATTGTCTTTATCAATATCTTCCACCGGGCCTAATATGCACTGCAAAAGAAGAGAACGTGTTAGTGCCTACATGCAGTTTTGAACACTGCTACACGCCCATTTGGTTTGCAGGATTTGTAAAATGCACCAACGTGCCATCTTCGATCTGTCATGAATAACATGGGCATTAATTTGGTTACAATCTAGAAACATGTAGCCTTCTTCACAAGAGGTTGGATTGGATGAAAGATTCCCTGAGAAAACTAGTACAGATGAATCCAAAGGAGAAATTCTTATGGACGATTGTAACCATATGAATGAAGCAACCAATATGGGGTGGGGTGTATGTCCTAAAATCCTCCAAAATTCCTTCAAAAATCGTAGTACATAGTCATTGTAAACTTGGGAAAAGGTGCAAAAAATTGAACTCCCTTATGGTTAACATTTAACAGGAAAGGAACATCACCTCGATATACAGCTTCTTCAGGCACGGAAAGCATCTCAGGCAACTGAAAACTTGGTCTAGGTTGGGGACGACAGATTCTAGTTCCAAGACCTTCACTATGCCCAAAGTCTGGGTGAATCTTCGCTGGATGACAGACAAACATACATCTTCAAAATTAGAAATAATGCTGATATCAAGAAGGATAGGTATATAAGGCGACTGTTGTACCTGAAAGTTGTAGTATTTAACAGACGAGTAGCCCACCACTTTCAATTTCGGCACAAAAATGACATTGATTCTTGTTGGACCTTGTTGATCAACTACAAGTAATCTCTCAAGTGAAGGTGTGTCCTGGATGACCATATTGTGGTCCACCTTTTGTGATCTCTCGTTGCAGCACCAGCAACACACATAAATAGTGCGGAGAGTCCTGGAGGTGATGTGAAGGTACTCGACCAATTCATCGCCTGGAGACGAAGGAACTCGAGTGCAGTACAGCGGCAGAGCAGGCGCTCCATGTCATCCTTTGGGATGCGGACGGCGACGAGCTCGAGGTGCTTCAGTTGTGGTAGAAAAGAGCGGGCGCGTCATTAAGGGGAGGATGGAATGGCAGTTCATGAACTTGGCGAGGCGTAGCGTGGGCGCGAAGCGGAGCGCGAACATTGGCAGCAAGCTCATATGCCCATCATTATAACTTAGCTTCTCGAGCTGATCTATGGCGCAGGATCGGAACCACTCGTCAAGCTTGGCTCGCTCCTCGCCATTGGAACGGAACTTGCCCGCAATAAGGCCTTTGATTGGGCCATGGTGACTGCCGAGGATCTGGGAGAACACATCCAAGCTTTGGCGATAGCCATGGCAGAGCTTGTGGGCGTGGAGGAGGTCGACAGGGGTGCGGAGCCATAGGGTGCGCCACCGCCTTTGTTGGCTGTCATTATTTGAGTGCGCCTTCTCTCGAAGTGGACACAAAAATACCATAGCATGTCGGGTGCCCTTCCATGATAGCATGCCAAGTTTCATGAATTTCAGACGAGTTTTGGATTTACTAGAATTTAAAAATCAGGCATCTCAATGTTTTGCCGGCAATCAACGCTGCCCTGGTATTTGAAATTCATTCCCATTTCTTGCATCGGACCTAAGCATGCACCCAAGAACACAGATTTGTTTTTTCAACCAATCTATATGCACTGGAGCATGCACATGTAGTTCAAATTTGAATTATGCACATAAATGCATTGAAAACTCAATTAATGCATAAAAATGTCTAAACGAACCCCAAAAAATCACAAAAAATCACACAACACTCCAGTTGTTCTATGTTGACACGAGAAAAAAAGTTGAAAGCAATAAGAGGCAATGGATATCGTTTCATCCCCAAAGGTGGGACGTTCCCTACCGAAATCATCATGCTTGTTGTGAGGAGCTCCGGTTTGTGAGAAGCATATACCCAAACCTGCCTCAAATGGGACAAAATTTGTAGCACGGCATGTTGATGCCGCTCCATGATAGCATGCCAAGTTTCATGAATTTTAGACGAGTTTTGGATTTATTAGAATTTAAAAACCAGGCATCTCAATGTTTTGCCGGCAATCAACGGTGCCTTGGTGTTTGAAATTCATTCCCATTTCTTGCATGAGACCTAAGCATGCACCCAAGGACACGGATTTGACTTTTCAACCAATCTATATACACTAGAGCATGCGCATGTAGTTCAAATTTGAATTATGCACATAAATGCATTGAAAACTCAGTTAATGCATAAAAATGTCCAAACGAACCCCAAAAAATCACAAAAATTCACACAACACTCCTGTTGTTCTATGTTGACACGAGAAAAAAACTTGAAAGCAATAAGAGGCAATGGATATCGTTTTTCCCCCAAAGGTGGGACGTTCCCTACCGAAAACCATCATGCTTGTTGTGAGAAGCTCTGGTTTGTGATAAGCATATACCCAAACCTGCCCCAAATGGGACAAAATTTGTACCACGGCATCTTGATGCCGCTCCATGATAGCATGCCAAGTTTCATGACTTTCAGACGAGTTTTGAATTTACTAGAATTTAAAAAGCAGGCATCTCAATGTTTTGCCAGCAATCAACGGTGCTATGGTGTTTGAAATTCATTCCCATTTCTTGCATGGGACCTAAGCATGCAGCCAAGGACACATATTTGATTTTTCAACCAATCTATATATACTGGAGCATGCGCATGTAGTTCAAATTTGAATTATGCACATAAATGCATTGAAAACTCAGTTAATGCATAAAAATGTCCAAACGAACCCCGAAAAATCACAAAAATTCACACAACACTCATGTTGTTCTATGTTGACACAAGAAAAAAACTTGAAAGCAATAAGAGGCAATGGATATCGTTTTGTCCCCAAAGGTGGGATGTTCCCTATCGACAACCATCATGCTTGTTGTGAGAAGCTCCGGTTTGTGATAAGCATATACCCAAACCTACCCCAAATGGGATAAAATTTGTACAACGACATGTTGATGCCGCTCCATGATAGCATGCCAAGTTTCATGAATTTCAGACAAGTTTTGGATTTACTAGAATTTAAAAACCAGGCATCTCAATGTTTTGCCGGCAATCAACGGTGCCCTGGTGTTTGAAATTCATTCCCATTTCTTGCATGGGACCTAAGCATGCACCCAAGGACACACATTTGATTTTTCAACCAATTTATATGCAATGGAGCATGCACATGTAGTTCAAATTTGAATTATGCACATAAATGCATTGAAAACTCAGTTGATGCATAAAACTGTCCAAACGAACCCCGAAAAATCACAAAAATTCGCACAACACTCCTGTTGTTCTATGTTGACACGAGAAAAAAACATGAAAGCAATAAGAGGCAATGGATATTGTTTCGTCCCCAAAGGTGGGACGTTCCCTACCGAAAACCATCATGCTTGTTATGAGAAGCTCCGGTTTGTGAGAAGCATATATCCAAACCTGCCCCAAATGGGACAAAATTTGTACCACGACATGTTGATGATGCTCCATGATAGCATGCCAAGTTTCATGAATTTTAGACAAGTTTTGGATTTACTTGAATTTAAAAACCAGGCATCTCAATGTTTTGTCGGCAATTAATGATGCCATGGTGTTTGAAATTCATTCCCATTTCTTGCATGGGACCTAAGCATGCACCCAATGACACATATTTGATTTTTCAACCAGATTATATGCACTGGAGCATGCACATGTAGTTCAAATTTGAATTATGCACATAAATGCATTGAAAACTCAGTTAATGCATAAATATGTCCAAACGATCCCCGAAAAATCACAAAAATTCACACAACAGTCATGTTGTTCTATGTTGACACGAGAAAAAAAATTGAAAGCAATAAGAGGCAATGGATATCGTTTCATCCCCAAAGGTGGGATGTTCCCTACCGAAAACCATCATGCTTGTTGTGAGAAGCTCCGGTTTGTGAGAAGCACATACCCAAACCTTCCCCAAATGCGACAAAATTTTTACCACGACATGTTGATGACGCTCCATGATAGCATGCCAAGTTTTATGAATTTCAGACGCGTTTTGGATTTACTAAAATTCCAAAATTAGGCATCTCAATGTTTTGCCGGCAATCAACAGTGCCATGGTGTTTGAAATTCATTCCCATTTCTTGCATGGGACCTAAGCATGCACCCAAGGACAAAGATTTGATTTTCAAAGAATTTATATGTACTGGAGCATGTGCATGTAGTTCAAATTTGAATTATGCACATAAATGCATTGAAAACTCGCTTAATGCATAAAAATGTCCAAACGAACCGTGAATAATTCCAATTCTTTTATGATCACTGTAGATAAAAGGTCTAGCAATTCAAACACCGTCCATGGCCGTTGTGACCCCATTATGTAATTCAAATCAAGACCAAAAATCAAGTAGATCCCACATAGTTTATTATAACCAACCATGTGAGATGCAGCATAAAATATCTTCGGACCGTGTCTGATGACACTTTGCGCGCCAGTTTTTGGTCTAAAGCGATTCCAAATTTTCGGCTTCTGCGGAAATATCTACCTCCCTGCCCCCCTTACCAAAAGCCACATTTCCCCTCTTTCCGCATTCGTTTCCAAGTTGAAACCTTCATTCCTTGCTTGCAGCACCGCCGCCTCCTCGCCGGCGACTGATACGTCCATTTTGCATCATGCTTTTATATCGATATTTATTGTATTATGGACAGTTATTTCACTTTATGTCATAATACTTATGGCTATTCTCTCTTATTTTACAAGGTTTACATAAGGAGGGAGAATGCCGGCAGCTGGAATTCTGGGCTGGAAAAGGAGCAAATATTAGAGACCTATTCCGCGCAACTCCAAAAGTCCTGAAACTCCACAGAACATCTTAAAATAAATAAAGAAAAATCCTCGCTAAAGATGAAGGCCAGGGGGCCCACACCCTGCTCATGAGGGTGGGGGCGCCCCCCTAGGGCGCGCCCCCCTACCTCGTGGGCCCCCTGGTGGATCTCCGACGCCCATCTTCTCCTATATGAAGTCTTTCGATGAGAAAAAAATAAGAGGGAACTTTTCGGGACGAGACTCCGCCGCCATGAGGCGGAACCTTGGCGGATCCAATCTAGAGCTCCGGCAGAGCTGTTCTGCCGGGGAAACTTCCCTCCGGGAGGGGGAAATCATCACCATCATCATCACCAACGCTCCTCTCATCAGGAGAGGGCAATCTCCATCAACATCCTCACCGGCACCATCTCATCTCCAAACCCTAGTTCATCTCTTGCATCCAATTCTTGTATCAAAGTCCGGGATTGGTGCTAGTGGTGTTGATTACTCCTTGTAGTTGATGCTAGTTGGTTTATTTGGTGGAAGATCATATGTTCAAATCCTATATGCATATTATTACCCCTCTGATTATGAACATTAATATGCTTTGTGAGTAATTACGTTCGTTCCTGAGGACAAGGGAGAAGTCTTGCTATGAGTAGTCATGTGAATTTGGTATTCGTTTGATATTTTGATAAGATGTATGTTGTCTAGCCTCTAGTGGTGTTATGTGAACGTCGACTACATAACACTTCACCATTATTTGGGCCTAGAGGAAGGCATTGGGAAGTAATAAGTAGATGATGGGTTGCTAGAGTGACATAAGCTTAAACCCTAGTTTATGCGTTGCTTCGTAAGGGGCTGATTTGGATCCATATGTTTCATGCTATGGTTAGGTTTACCTTAATACTTTTGTTGTAGTTGCAGATGCTTGCAATAGAGGTTAATCATAAGTGGGATGCTTGTTCAAGTAAGAACAGCACCCAAGCACCGGTCCACCCACATATCAAATTATCAAAGTATCAAACGCGAATCATATGAACGTGATGAAAACTAGCTTGACGATATTCCCATGTGTCCTCGGGAGCGCTTTTCCTATTATAAGAGTTTGTTCCGGCTTGTCCTTTGATAAAAAAGGATAGGGCCATCTTGCTGCACTTTATTTACTTTTGTTACTTGTTGCTCGTTACAATTTATCCTATCACAAAACTATCTGTTACCACTTATTTCAGTACTTGCAGAGAATACCTTGCTGAAAACCGCTTATCATTTCCTTCTGCTCCTCGTTGGGTTTGACACTCTTACTTATCGAAAGGACTACGATAGATCCCCTATACTTGTGGGTCATCAAGACTCTTTTCTGGCGCCGTTGCCGGGGAGTGTAGCGCCTTTGGTAGGTGGAATTTGGTAAGAAAAAATTTATATAGTGTGCTAAAATTTACTGTCACTTGTTACTATGGAAAGTAATTCTCTGAGGGGCTTGTTCGGGGTATCTTCACCCCGTCCAGTAGAGCAAAGAGTTGCTCCTCAACCTACTGAACCTATTTAAAATGAAACTCCTTTTGAATTTCCTTCGAGTATGGTGGAAAAACTGCTAGCTAACCCTTTTACAGGAGATGGAACAAAGCATCCTGATGAGCACTTAATATATGTGGATGAAGTTTGTGGATTATTTAAGCTTGCAGGTATACCCGATGATGTTGCTAAGAAGAAGGTATTCCCTTTATCTTTGAAGGGAGACACATTGATATGGTATATAGGCTATGTGATGATATGAGATCATGGGACTATAAAAGATTGAAGCTGGAATTTCATCAAAAGTATTACCCTATGCATCTTGTTCATCGTGATTGCAATTATATATATAATTTCTGGCCTCGCGAAGGAGAAAGCATCGCTCAAGCTTGGGGGAGGCTTAAATCAATGTTATATTCATGCCCCAATCATGAGCTCCCGAGAGAAATAATTATGCAAAGTTTTTATGCTCGGCTTTCTGATAACAATCGCACCATGCTCGATACTTCTTGTGCTGGCTCTTTTATGATGAAGACTATTGAATTCAAATGGAATTTATTGGATAGAATTAAACGCAACTCTGAAGATGGGACCTCGACGAAGGTAAGAAGTCAGGTATGACACCTAAGTTTGATTGTGTTAAATGTTTTATGGACAACGATATTTTCCGTAAGTTTAGCACTAAATATGGACTTGACTCTGAGATAGTAGCTTCTTTCTGTGAATCTTTTGCTACTTATGTTGATCTCCCTAAGGAGAAGTGGTTTAAATATCACCCTTCCATAGAAGTAAAAGTAGCTGCACCTATTAAAGTTGAAGAAAAGACTGTCACTTATAATGATCCTATTGTTCCTACTTCTTATATTGAGAAACCACCTTTCCCTGTTAGAATAAAGGATCATGCTAAAGCTTCAACTATTGTTCGTAAAAGAAATATTAGAACTTATACACCTCCTGAGCAAGTTAAAGTAGAACCTAATATTGCTATTGTTAAAGATCTCTTGTCTGATAATATTGATGGGCATGTTATCCAGTTCGAAGGTGAAACTGATAGAATTGCTAAACCTTGTGATAAAGATAAACATAGACCTGTGGTAGGCGTGCCTGTTATTTCTGTTAAAATAGGAGATCATTGTTATCATGGCTTATGTGATATGGGTGCTAGTGCTAGTGTAATACCTATTGACTTATACGAAGAAATTAAGAATGAAATTGCACCTGTTGAGTTAGAAGATATTGATGTTACTATTAAACTTGCTAATAGAGATACTATTGCACCAATTGGAATTGTTAGAGATGTTGAAGTCTTGTGTGGGAAAACTAAATATCCTGCTGATTTTCTTGTTCTTGGTTCCCCACAAGATAGTTTTTGTCCCATTATATTTGGTAGACCCTTCTTAAATACTGTCAATGCTACCATAGACTGCACAAAGAATGTTGTTACTATTGGATTGGATGATATGGTTCATGAGTTTAATTTCTCTAAATTTAGTAAACAACATCGTGAGGAAGAATTATCTAGTAAGGATGAAATTATTGGTCTTACTTCTATTGTCGTACCTCCTAGTGATCCTTTAGAACACTATTTGCTAGACTATGAAAATGATATGTTCATGAATGAAAGAAGGGAAATAGATGAAGTATTCTTTAAACAGGAACCTATTCTGCAACATAATTTGCCTGTTAAAATTTTAGGGGATCCTCCTCCAACCAAGGGTGATCCCGTGTTTGAGCTCAAACCTTTGCCTGATAATCTTAAATATGCTTATCTTGATGAAAAGAAGATATATCCTGTTATTATTAGTGCTAACCTTTCAGAGCATGAAGAATAAAGATTATTGAAAATTCTGAAGAAGCATCGTGCTGCTATTGGATATACTCTTGTTGATCTTAAGGGCATTAGTCCCACTCTATGTCAACATAAAATAAATTTGGAAGCAGATGCCAAACTAGTTCGTGATCCTCAACGACGTCTGAATCCTAAGATGAAAGAAGTGGTAAGAAAAGAAATACTAAAGCTTCTAGAGGCAGGTATAATCTATCCCATTGCTGATAGTGAGTGGGTAAGTCCTGTCCACTGTGTCCCTAAGAAGGGAGGTATAACTGTTGTTCCTAATGATAAAGATGAATTGATTCCACAAAGAATTATCATATGTTATAGGATGGTAATTGATTTCCGCAAATTAAATAAAGCTACTAAGAAAGATCATTACCCCTTACCTTTTATTGATCAAAAGCTAGAAAGATTATGCAAACATACACACTATTGATTTCTAGATGGTTATTCTGGTTTCTCTCAAATACCTGTGTTGGCTAGGGATCAATCAAAGACTACTTTTACATGTCCTTTTGGTACTTTTGCTTATAGACGTATGCCTTTTGGTTTATGTAATGCACCTACTACCTTTCAAAGATGCATGATGGCTATATTCTCTAACTTTTGTGAAAAGATTTGTGAGGTTTTCATGGACGACTTTTTTGTCTATGGTTCCTCTTTTGATGATTGCTTGAGCAATCTTGATCGAGTTTTGCAGAGATGTGAAGAAACTAATCTTGTCTTGAATTGGGAAAAGTGCCACTTTATGGTTAATGAAGGTATTGTCTTGGGGCACAAAGTTTTTGAAAGAGGTATTGAAGTTGATAAAGCCAAGGTTGATGCTATTGAAAAGATGCCATGTCCCAAGGACATCGAAGGTATAAGAAGTTTCCTTGGTCACGCTGGATTTTATAGGAGGTTCATTAAGGACTTCTCAAAAATTTCTTGGCCTCTGACTAATTTATTGCAAAAAGATATACCATTTGTCTTTGATGATGATTGTGTAGAAGCATTTGAAATACTTAAGAAAGCATTAGTCACTACACCTGTTGTTCAGCCACCTGATTGGAACCCACCCTTTGAAATTATGTGTGATGCTAGTGATTATGCTGTAGGTGCTGTTCTAGGGCAAAGAGTTGATAAGAAATTAAATGTTATTCATTATGCTAGTAAAACTCTAGACAATGCTCAAAGAAATTATGCTACTACTAAAAAGGAGCTTTCAGTAGTTGTATTTGCTTGTGATAAGTTCAGATCTTATATTGTTGATTCTAAAGTAACTATTCAAACTAATCATGCTGCTATTAAATATCTTATGGAAAAGAAATATGCTAAACCTGGACTTATTAGATGGGTTCTCTTGCTACAAGAATTTGATTTGCATATTGTTGATAAAAAGGGAGCTGAGAACCCCGTTGCAGACAACTTGTCTAGGTTAGAAAATATTCTTGATGACCCACTACCTATTAATGATAGCTTTCCTGATGAACAATTAAATGTTATAAGTACTTCTCGTAGTACTCCATGGTATGCTGATTATGCTAATTATATTGTTGCTAAGTTTATACCACCTAGCTTCACATACCAGCAAAAGAAAAAGTGTTTCTATGATTTAAGACATTACTTTTGGGATGACCCACATCTTTATAAAGAAGGAGTAGATGGTGTTATTAGACATTGTGTACCTGAGCATGAACAGGAACAGATCCTACGCAAGTGTCATTCCGAGTCTTATGGAGGACACCACGCTGGAGATAGAACTGCACATAAGGTATTGCAATCTGGTTTTTATTGGCCTACTCTCTTCAAGGATGCCCGTAAGTTTGTCTTCTCTTGTGATGAATGTCAAAGAATTGGTAATATTAGTAGACGTCAAGAAATGCCTATGAATTATTCTCTTGTTATTGAACCATTTGATGTTTGGGGCTTTGATTATATGGGACCTTTTCCTGCCTCTAATGGATACACACATATTTTAGTTGCTGTTGATTACGTTACTAAGTGGGTAGAAGCTATTCCAACTAGTAGTGCTGATCATAACACTTCTATTAAAATGCTTAAGGAAGTTATTTTCCCGAGGTTTGGAGTCCCTAGATATTTAATGACTGATGGTGGTTCACACTTTATTCATGGTGCTTTCCGTAAAATGCTTGCTAAATATGATGTTAATCATAGAATTGCATCTCCTTATCACCCACAGTCTAGTGGTCAAGTAGAGTTGAGCAATAAACAACTCAAATTAATTTTGCAAAAGACTGTTAATAGGTCTAGAAAGAATTGGTCCAAGAAACTTGATGATGCATTATGGGCTTATAGAACTGCATATAAAAATCCTATGGGTATGTCTCCGTATAAAATGGTTTATGGAAAAGCATGTCACTTACCTCTCGAACTAGAACATAAGGCATATTGGGCTATTAAAGAGCTTAACTATGATTTTAAACTTGCCAGTGAGAAGAGGTTATTTGATATTAGCTCACTTGATGAATGGAGAACCCAAGCTTATGAAAATGCCAAGTTGTTTAAAGAAAAATTTAAAAGATGGCATGACAAAAGGATACAAAAGCGTGAGTTTAATGTAGGTGATTATGTATTGCTATACAACTCTCGTTTAAGGTTTTTTGCAGGCAAACTTCTCTCTAAATGGGAAGGCCCCTATGTTATCGAAGAGGTTTATCGTTTCGGTGCCATAAAAATCAACAACTTCGAGGGCACAAATCCGAAGGTGGTAAACGATCAAAGAATTAAACATTATATCTCAGGTAATCCCATAAATGTTGAAACCAATATTATTGAAACCGTAACCCCGGAGGAATACATAAGGGACACTTTCCGGAACGTCTCAGACTCCGAAAAGGAATAGGTATGTGGTACGGTAAGTAAACCGACTCCAAAACAATTTTTAAGGCAATATTTCTCCGTTTTGGAATAATTATAAAAATATAAAAATAAGTAGCAGTCCGAGAAGGACACGAGGGCCCCACGAGGGTGGTGGGCGCCCCCCTACCTCATGAGAACCTCGTGTGCCTTCCGGACTCCGTTTTCTTGCACGTTACGTATTTTGCTCGGTAAAAATTCATTATATATTCCCCCGAAGGTTTTGACTCCCGTATCACGCAAATATCCTCTGTTTTCGTTTCGAGTTGTCCCGTTGCAGATTAAATCAACATGTCTTCCTAGGATTCGGAAGGAGAAAGCTATGTGGATGATTACTTAGCAAATCCAAAGGTCTATGGAGATGTGGAACACGATGGATGGACCATGGAGGAAGAAGAGGACTATGAACCCAAGGGGAAGGAGGAGATGAGCTCAGATGAAGATGAAGCACCATTACCTCAACTTGGGGACATGCACGTGGAATTCAAAAAGTCAAGTCTCCCTGACAGGGTAAAGAAACCCAAGTTCGAGTTTATCCCTTTTTGTCTCTTGCAGGGAAATAAGCAGGACTTATGCAAAAAGATATTAACCCTGGAGTGGGAGATTGATGATCTAAGGGATCAAAATGTCGTCCTCAAGCGCAAATTAAGGGAGAAGCCTAAGCCATCAACTAAGCCAACATCACCACCACCTTCTTCACCGACAAAGGAGATATAATCACATGGGTATGGGCACTCCCCTTGGCAACTGCCAAGCTTGGGGGAGGTGCCCCGGTATCGTATCACAATCACAACTCTTATCTTTACCATTTTTCTTAGTTCGATCCTATTAGTAGTATCTTGATCTAGTAGAATAAAGTTTATGGCATGATCTAGTTTTGAGTGTTGCTTTATGATCTCTCTATGTAATCGAATCCGTGAGCTATATATAATAAAGATTAGTGTTGAGTCAAGGGCTTGATTATTCTGTCATGATCTTGGGCGAATAAAAGAAAAGAGAAAAGAATAAAAAGAAACAAAAAGTTCATATTGATCTTATTGAGAGTAATGACTTCACATAGAAAGAGTATGATGATTAAAAGTTGTTGGGAGTTGGCAGACATAGCTTTGGTCATTGTTGCAATTAATAGGAAGTAATAAGGAAAGAGAGGTTTCACATATAGATATATTATCATTGACATCTTTTATGATTGGGAGCACTCATTAAAATATGACATGCTAAAGAGTTGATGTTGGACAAGGAAGACAACATAATGAGTTATGTATTTCTTATATCTGAGATAAAGTATGTTGTCATTGATCCTCTAACTTGTTGAGCTTGCCTTTCCCCCTCATGCTAGCCAAATTCTCAGCACTAAGTAGAAATACTACCTGTGTTTCCAAAATCCTTAAACCAGTTTTGCCATGAGAGTCCACCATATCTACCTATGGATTGAGTAAGATCCTTCAAGTAAGTTGTCATCGGTGCAAAGCAATAAAAATTGCTCTAAATATGTATGATTGATTGGTGTGGGAGAAATAAGCTTTATACGATCTTGTGATGTGGAAGTAATAAAAGCGATGGACTGCATAATAAATGTTCATATCACAAGGGGCAATATAAAGTGACGTTCTTTTTGCATTGAGATTTTATACATCCAACCATAAAAGCGCATGGCAACCTCTGCTTCCCTCTGCAAAGGGCCTATCCTTTATTATTATCTTCTACCTCCTGCAAGAGTCATGGTGATCTTCACCTTTTCTTTTTCATTTTATCCTTTGGCAAGCTCAGCATGTTGGAAAGAACATGATATATATATATATCTAATTGGATGTAGGGGAGCATGAACCACTATTGTTGACATTACCCTTGAGGTAAAAGGTTGTGGGGCAAAACTATAAGCCCCTATCTTTCTCTGTGTCCGATTAAAACTTTGTAACCACAAGTATCGCATGAGTGTTAGCAATTATGGAGGACTAAATGATAGTTGAGTATGTGGACTTGCTTTTTAGCTCTGACATAGACTCTTTCCGATGTTATGATAAATTGCAATTGCTTCAACGACTGAAATTATAGTTTGTCAGAGCCCAATAAGGTTTATGATTTATACTTTTGCATTGTGAATAGATCATCACTTGAACATAAGTAATCATATGACAAAATCTATATATGTTGCTGTTATGAGAATAATCATGATGCCTTCATGTCCGTATTTTATTTTTATCGATGCCTCTACCTCTAAACATGAGGACATATTTATTGTTATCGGCTTTTCGCTTGAGGACAAGCGAGGTCTAAGCTTGGGGGAGTTGATACGTCCATTTTGCATCATGCTTTTATATTGATATTTATTGCATTATGGACTATTATTTCACTTTATGTCACAATACTTATGGCTATTCTCTCTTATTTTACAAGGTTTACATAAGGAGGGAGAATGCCGACAGCTGGAATTCTGGGCTGGAAAAGGAGCAAATATTAGAGACCTATTCTGCGCAACTCCAAAAGTCCTGAAACTCCATGGAACATCTTAAAATAAATAAAGAAAAATCCTCGCTAAAGATGAAGGCCAGGGGGCGCACACCCTGCTCACGAGGGTGGGAGGGGGCGCCCCTCCTAGGGCGCGCCCCCTACCTCGTGGGCCCCCTGGTGGCTCTCCGATGCCCATCTTCTCCTATATGAAGTCTTTCGATGAGAAAAAAATAAGAGAGAACTTTTCGGGACGAGACTCCGCCGCCACGAGGCGGAACCTTGGCGGATCCAATCTAGAGATCCGGCAGAGCTGTTCTACCGGGGAAACTTCCCTCTAGGAGGGGGAAATCATCACCATCGTCATCACCAACGCTCCTCTCATCGGGAGAGGGCAATCTCCATCAACATCCTCACCAGCACCATCTCATCTCCAAACCCTAGTTCATCTCTTGCATCCAATTCTTGTCTCAAAGTCCGGGATTGGTGCTAGTAGGTTGCTAGTAGTGTTGATTACTCCTTGTAGTTGATGCTAGTTGGTTTATTTGGTGTAAGATCATATGTTCAGATCCTATATGCATATTATTACCCCTCTGATTATGAATATGCTTTGTGAGTAATTACGTTCGTTCATGAGGACAAGGGAGAAGTCTTGCTATGAGTAGTCATGTGAATTTGGTATTCGTTTGATATTTTGATAAGATGTATGGTGTCTAGCCTCTAGTGGTGTTATGTGAACGTCGACTACATAACACTTCACCATTATTTGGGCCTAGAGAAAGGCATTGGGAAGTAATATGTAGATGATGGGTTGCTAGAGTGACAGAAGCTTAAACCCTAGTTTATGCGTTGCTTCGTAAGGGGCTGATTTGGATCCATATGTTTCATGCTATGGTTAGGTTTACCTTAATACTTTTGTTGTAGTTGCGGATGCTTGCAATAGAGGTTAATCATAAGTGGGATGCTTGTTCAAGTAAGAACAGCACCCAAGCACCGGTCCACCCACATATCAAATTATCAAAGTATCGAACGCGAATCATATGAACGTGATGAAAACTAGCTTGGCAATATTCCATGTGTCCTCGGGAGCGCTTTTCCTATTATAAGAGTTTGTTCCGGCTTGTCCTTTGCTACAAAAGGATTGGGCCATCTTGCTGCACTTTATTTACTTTTGTTACTTGTTGCTCGTTACAATTTATCCTATCACAAAACTATCTGTTACCACTTATTTCAGTACTTGCAGAGAATACCTTACTGAAAACCGCTTATCATTTCCTTCTGCTCCTCGTTGGGTTCGACACTCTTACTTATTGAAAGGACTACGATAGATCCCCTATACTTGTGGGTCATCAGCGACCCTCCTTCACGCTGCTCGCCCTCGCTTATCTAGGCAGGTAATCCACACCCGACCCCATCCTCCTCCTCCTTCCACATCCCACATGCCCCGTCCGTCGGCGCGAGCGCGACACCTTCCATCCAAATCACCTACCCCTCCACCAAATAAGCGCCGGCCTAAACCATGGTGCACGCAGTATAGCCAGGACATCAAGGAGCATTTGGCAGCGGAGAAGCAAATCGCTGCCGCACACACGGATGAGGTCGCGATGGCTGCCATTTGTGCCGACGCCTAGATCTTGGAGGAGCACCTCGCTGTCAAGGCCACAGTTGACGCCTCGCGCGCAGATGCCGCGATGCAGTTGGATGCTTTAAACGACAGTTCGTGGCGTTTTCTCGAGGCCCCCGTCGGTGCCTTCGACGAAGACTACGAGGTGTTTTCTCAGCGTGCACGTGCTTACTTCATCTCGAGAGCCAGCAGGTTGGTGCCTGGAGCGGCTCAAGCAACTCACCACTACAACGAGGGCACCCACGATGCGGATGCCTCGCCCTCTTCCATGTCTAAGGAGCCAATCGTCGTCGATATCTCCGACAATGAGGAGTAGCTTGTCTTATTAGCTCACTATAAGGACCCATGTTCAGTTTGCTAGCTACTGCCTTTCCTTAACAAATTCTAGTGAATTGTGCTATCTACTTTTACCATGCAATCTTCTACTATAGTGTATATGTTCTATATGTCGTGCAATGTGGTGTTCAATTAACTGCTTGGTTCATTTCTGCAAATGTGATGTTCAATTCTTCAGGGTGCAATATTTCCAAGTTGTTAAGCATGCTTGGTTTGGTTAACTGTGTGATCTTCTATTAGGAGTATGTTATATTGTTCAATTGGTGTTTAGTTAACTGCTTGGTTCATTTGTTGTGGCTTGGTTCACTTGTTGTGCTGTTTAGTTAACTGCTTGGTTCAATCCTGCAATGCGATGTTCAATTGTTATGGTTGCATTCTGTTATTGTATACTATGTGAGGAATAAATTGAATTTGGCTGTACTAAATACATGAGAAACAAATACAATTGCTATATTTTCCAAGTTGTTAAGCATGCTTGGTTTGGTTAACTGTCTGATCTTCTATTAGGAGTATGTTATATTTGTGCAATGTGGTACTTGGTTAACGTTTGGTTCATTTGTTGTGGTGTTTAGTTAACTGATTGGTTCAATTCTGCAATGTGATGTTCAATTGATGTGGCTGCATTCTGTTATTGTATACCATGTGAGAAATAAATCGAATTTGGCTGCACTTAATACATGAGAAACATATACAAGTGCTATATTTCCAAGTTCTTAATCATGCTTTGTTTGGATAAATGGGTTTCCATGTGGCTTGAATTAATCTGATGAATCTGCAATGTGCTTATTTATCATCAACATATTTTACTGATAGCATGCGAACCCTTACTTAACCCGATGACTAACTACCTTATATGTGTTGCAGGGAAACAATGGGAAACACTGAGGTTTACAAGATGGTACTTGTCGGGGATATACCCCGCGGTGTAACCCGGCTGGATGTATATACGACCCGGATGGATCTTGGCGATTCACTGGTGACCCGCCCGGAGCTTGGCGACTCACGGGTAACCCGCCCGATCTTGGCGGCTCATTAGTGACTCGGCGGGTGTTTGAGATGGATGACAAGGCCCAAGGCCCAGAAGACCATCTCATGTTATGGTGGGCCGGCTTAAGAGGAAAGGCATAAGAAATATTCTCCTACAAAGGAAGCAAGACTAGGACTCCACTTGTAATAGAGTAATCATAATCCTACTAGGACTAGTCATGTAACCCGCCCCTTCAACATATATAAGGAGGGGCAGGGCTCCCCAAAGAAGGACAAGCAAGAAGAAACAATCTCTAGGGCTAGACACAAAGAGCCGGCTTACCGACGACTCTTTCATGAGCATAATGAGATCTAGCCACAAACAGCATGTAGGGTTATTACCGGATGATGTTTCCTGGGGCCCGAAGCTGTCTAAATTCTTGTCTTATGTTGCGTCTCTCGATTCCGCTCAACCCCTCTCAAGCTACCACATAGATGCGTTGGCCTCGTGACTAAGTCCTGACACCTAGGACATCTGTCGTGACAATTTCACGACAGTTGGCGCCCACCCTGGGGCTTGCGCACGATGGTGTTGGGTTCTTGGAGGGATCTCTCCTAGGGATCGAGGGGCTCACAATTTTTTGGATGAAGAAAAGCTGGTTTGAACCGATTTGCATCAGTGTCAAGTTTGTCGGTTCAGATTTGAAGATTTGTGAGATTTAAGGTTCAAAGGAATTAGGGTTGGTTTGTCTGCTGCTCTTGCACGGGATCTGTCCGCCGTCGTTTCAATACGCCGAATCTGAGACAAGGTTTACTATACGAGCAATGTATTTACGACGCTTTGACTCCGAGGTCAATCGAAGATCGATCTTTGCTGCTACGCGGCCCTGTAAAAGTTGCTAGCTGCTGAGATCAAATTTGAAGATTCTGCTGCGTGTCCGAGACTCCGATTACTAGTTGTACAAATCACTGCAGCTTGTTTTGCCGATTGAAGGCGTCAGCTAATTTTTGTGTTCATATTCGATGCAACTCCCAAGAAATTGACCGGTCGTGATACTGCTGCTACTCCATCAGCCATAGCTATCATGTTCGATGCAACTCCCAAGAAATTGACCGGTCGCGATACTGCTGCTACTCCATCAGCCATAGCTACTGGTTCCAGACGTGAAGGCAAAAGTGACCCATCCATTGATCCATTAGCACGAGGAAAAGTCAAACCAACGGCAGCTCGGAGGAGGATTTGATCTCCGAGCCGTTTTCAGTCTGGCACGCGACGACTGCGAGCCATCTCCAATCTCGCGCTGACCAGACCCGTTTCTCCTTGGCCGTTGTGGACACGGGTGCGGCCTCAGTCCGCCGACTGCCTCCGAGTCGACCGCTACTGCTGCAACGCCCCGCCGCCTGGGCCTCGTGCTGCTCCGCCTGCGGTCGGTCTCCCTCGCCGCCGTGGGAGACGCCCCGTTCAGCCGCCCTGATCCACTTCTGCCCTGACCAAGGTTCAGGCCGCTGTCGCGCCACCAGAGTTGCTAAGCCCCTCGCTGGCTCCGGCTCCTGCACACCCATGTCAAGGCGCCTCGACCCTGAGCCGCAGCGGCCTCGAGCACGGACTCGCGTCGCCTGTTGTCATCTCGGCCTCGTACCGCCCCAACTTGTGGGTCGCCGTCCTGTCGGACTTCTGCAGAGAGTCGCCCTCGCTAGCCGCGCCACAGACCGTCGACGCCTTACTCCCCCTTCCTCGTCCTACGCCGAGTCGCCCACGGCCTCGTCCCTGCGGCTCTGTTTCAAAGTTTCCCTCGCCTCAACCAGCCAGCCGCCGCTCCATGGCGGACCCACCTGCGCCGAGCCACCGTCGTGGCCTCGCGGCAGCTGTCGAGCCGCCCGCGACCTCGCCGCGCGTCGAGCCGCTCCGTTATGATGATTCTTCTTGCCGCCGCTTTCAAGTTTCTGGCAACCTGCCTCTGCCTCCAGCTTTGTAGCGACCTTTCTTATGCGGAACAAAGGCAGAAATACAATAGAATCCTCCATTTAAGTGGTTCTCGCTTCTCCTTGTTCCTGCTCCTAACTCCTCATCGTTCAAGCCGTCGTTTTTGAGCCGGGCTCTGCCTGCCACAGCCTCGTCGACCCGTCATTTCCGCGAGCCTGCGGCGTCCTGACCCACCTCGCTTTCTTACCTGCAGCCGCGAGAAACAACTGCTGTCGTGGATTCAGCCGCTGCTCCGATTTGTTTTTTCGCTTAAGGCCTCGGCAAGTCGCCATCGCGCCTGATTTCCTCCGCGACGGATGACCAAGCCAATCCCAGCCCCAACAGTGGAGTTGATCAAAAGGAGTATAGTACATGGACATGTATTACAAAATCAATACAAGTAGTTTTTTCCTTCCTGATCTACTGATCTGCTAGCAACAAGACGTGAGGACTCAGAGTATGAGAAACAAGCACTATGGCGTGGCTCCCTAGGTCTGATGGGAAGCTACTGCCATTGGAAAACAAGGAAATTACTACAGGGGAAGATCGCTTCAGCAGTATGTCACTTCAGCAGTTGTTATGAGCAAGGCTAGCTGTTGCGCAGAGACTTTGTGAGTTTGTACGTAGACATGCTGGAGAAAACATAAGTGGTTTCAAGGCTTTCTTTGCGATCGCCTACTAATTACTCCCTTCGTTCCGAATTATTTGTCTTGGATTTGTCTAGATATCTAGATAAATCCAAGACAAGTAATTCGGAACAGAGGGAGTATTATTCAAAAATTGCGGGAGATGGAGTCAACGAGCAATCAATTAAAGAATGGTGTCTTGGAGGCCTACTCTGGACAAAGTGGTTAAAATTGCCGTTGAGATTACTAGAGGATATATATGAACGCTACTTATGGATCATTTTCCATCCTTACAAATCAGGTGATATCCATCTAACTATATTTTTAGTACATATTGTTTTTTCCCAGAACAATTACTCTTGTCCGCAATATATTTTGTGCAGGACAATGATTATCAAAAAGGTGGTGCCATACTGTGCTTATGGACAGTGCGTTAGCGTTATCACGCACCGGCGTCTGCGCCCGCTTGCTGTTGAACGGGTGTGCGCAAGCCACCGCCCGTGTAGCTCGATCTACGTCAACTTGCCGAGACCGCGCCCGCGATTGACTCGCCATCCGCGTGGCTTATCGTGCCTGCAATTAATTCGCCCATCCGCGCCGGCTTACAAGACCGCGGTCAATTCATCTATCTGCTCCCGCGGCCGACTCGACCGTGGTTGATTTCAGCTTCACAATGGTGATCATCAACACCGCAGTGGATATTTTCTGGCCTAGCATATCAGCTGAAATCCATCCATTATATTTTTACATTATACATTGCTTTCTTTAAAAGAGCAATTACTCTGGCTTGCAAGTTTTCCAATGCAGGACAAATTGTCTACTGCGAAAAGAGGTTATTATATCATTGCGCTGTTGAAGGACTCATACCGGTTTATATCATGGTCAAATATGGTGAGTCTCAAGCCAACTCCTCGAGTAGTCTTAGGACTTGGGGGCTACAATGACATGACTCGGGAACTCTGGGTCATTGGAGGGAATGATAACCCGGTTTCGGAGGACACCGCCATATTGATGAAAATTTAAAGACCGTCAGAAAATTGTCGGTTCAAAATAAAGATTCCGGTTTAAAATCCGGTTCAAGAGACATCTCTCTCCTGCAAAGCTTTGAAGCTCTCAAATTCGGTTCAAGCATCCGGCTCAAGGTAAATTTGTCTCTTACAAAGCTTTTAAGCTCTCAAATCCGGTTCAAACATCCGACTCAAGAACAATCTATCCCCCACAAAGTTTTGAAAGCTTTAAAATTCGGTTCAAAGTTCTGGTTCAAAAAGAATTAATCTCTCGCAAGATTCGAGTTCTCAGAAAAATTAAAGGTTGCCAAAAAGAACTTGCTGCCATGATGTGTGGTTCAAACATGGATATCCTGCCTTACGGCTTACCTTATTATGGTCACTTGGGGGCTTCCTGTTCAAACATAGGTCGTATTTGAACCAAAGAGAACATAGCTGTCGTAACCCTTTTGATCGGCGCAAAGCCAAACTCACTAGGGGGCTTCTTGATCGTATCCGAATCATAGCTTAACCCCTTTTGGGCCCGACTTGGATCGTATTCGAATCAGGGTCGTTAAAAACCTCTCAAGGTCATTTGGGGGCTTCCTGTTCAAACATAGGTCGTATTCGAACCAAAGAGAACATAGCTGTCGGTACCCTCTTGATCGGCGCAACGCCAAAGCCACTGGGGCTACATGATCGTATTCGAATCCTAGCTTAACCCCTTTGGAATGGTTTACTAATCGTATTCGAATCAGAAACCTTGATTTTTATTTGTTTTAAGTTTTTGCAAACAATCTTTTGGGTTTTGAGACTTTTTGCTTATATCTGAAGCATATAAGTGTGGTTTCGTTTAAACCCGGCTTGGCTTTGGACGATAAGTCGCCAGCATGTGACAATCATCATATATTTGGAAGTATTGACTTCTAAGGATTGGGTTATCACCCTTACTGCACAGGTCATGTAAACCGGCAGTACAAATTAAATATCACAATGGTTATATGTGGGATATTATGATCCGCCCTGCGGTAAACCGCCAAGGGATCTTGTGATTTACTTATGTGCAGGATAAGACTACATTTGAGTGGTTACCCGCCCTGGCTTTTGACGTTAAGTCGCCAGGGCATATGTTGTTTAAACTCTGTGCAGGATTTACAGAGCTATGACTTACATAAATGATTAAGTTCTAGCCCATCATCAAAGATTAAAATTGGTGTCTCAAAAGGGTTATCAATTCTTGATTTTCTCAAAGGCTATAAGCCGTCGGGTTATAAAAATTCTGGCTTACAATGGAGGCATATTAAATCGCCATCGGCCAAGAGCCGCCGGGTATTTAAATTCTGGATTTACTTGTCAACAGATAAGGTACTCAAAGTCGCTTTGGCGCAATGGCTATTATTGTTGGGGAACGTAGCAGAATTTTAAAATTTTCTACGCATCACCAAGATCAATCTATGGAGTCATCTAGCAACGAGGGAAAGGGGAGTGCATCTACATACCCTTGTAGATCGTGAGCGGAAGTGTTCAAGAGAACGGGGTTGATGGAGTCGTACTCGTCGTGATCCAAATCACCGATGACCGAGCGCCGAACGGATGGCACCTCCGCGTTCAACACACATACGATTGGGAAGACGTCTCCTCCTTCTTGATCCAGCAAGGGAAGGAGAGGTTGATGGAGATCCAGCAGCACGATGGCGTGGTGGTGGAAGCAGCGGTGATCTCGGCAGGGCTTCGCCAAGCTCCAACGAGAGAGAGAGAGAGGTGTTACGAGGGGAGAGGGAGGGGCCAGGGACTTGGTACGGCTGCCCCCCCCAACTATATATAGGGCCCCTAGGGGGGGGGGCGCCGGCCCTAGAGATTGGATCTCAAGGGGGGGCGGCGGCCAAGGGGGGTGGCTTGCCCCCCAAGCCAAGTGGGGCGCCCCCACCCCTAGGGTTTCCAACCCTAGGCGCAGGGGGAGGCCCAAGGGGGGCGCACCAGCCCACCAGGGGCTGGTTCCCTTCCCCACTTCAGCCCATGGGGCCCTCCGGGATAGGTGGCCCCATCCGGTGGTCCCGGTACAATACCGATTACCCCCGAAATCTTCGCGATGGCCGAAACTTGACTTCCTATATATAAATCTTCACCTCCGGACCATTCCAGAACTCCTCGTGACGTCCGGGATCTCATCTGGGACTCCGAACAACTTTCGGGTTACCGCATACTAATATCTCTACAACCCTAGCATCACCGAACCTTAAGTGTGTAGACCCTACGGGTTTGGGAGACATGCAGACATGACCGAGACGACTCTCCGGCCAATAACCAACAACAGGATCTGGATACCCATGTTGGCTCCCACATGTTCCACGATGATCTCATCGGATGAACCACGATGTCGAGGATTTAATCAATCCCATATACAACTCCCTTTGTCAATCAGTACGTTACTTGCCCGAGATTCGATCGTTGGTATCCCAATACCTCGTTCAATCTCGTTACCGGCAAGTCACTTTACTCGTACCGTAATGCATGATCCCGTGACCAAACACTTGGTCACATTGAGCTCATTATGATGATGCATTACCGAGTGGGCCCAGAGATACCTTTCCTTCATACGGAGTGACAAATTCCAGTCTCGATCTGTGTCAATCCAACAGATACTTTCAGGGATACCTGTAGTATACCTTTATAGTCACCCAGTTATGTTGTGACGTTTGGTACACCCAAAGCACTCCTACGGCATCTGGGAGTTACACGATCTCATGGTCTAAGGAAATGATACTTGACACTGGAAAAGCTCTAGCAAATGAACTACATAATCTTGTGCTATGCTTAGGTTTGGGTCTTGTCCATCACATCATTCTCCTAATGATGTGATCCCGTTATCAATGACATCCAATGTCCATAGTCAGGAAACCATGACTATCTATTGATCAACGAGCTAGTTAACTAGAGGCTTACTAGGGACATGTTATGGTCTATGTATTCACACATGTATTATGATTTCCGGATAACACAATTATAGCATGAACAATAGACAATTATCATGAACAAGGAAATATAATAATAATCATTTTATTATTGGCTCTAGGGCATATTTCCAACAGTCTCCCACTTGCACTAGAGTCAATAATCTAGTTACATTCTGATGAATCGAACACCCATAGAGTTGTGGTGTTGATCATGTTTTGCTCGAGGAAGAGGTTTAGTTAACGGATCTGCGACATTCAGGTCCGTATGCACTTTGCAAATATCTATGTCTCCATTTTGAACATTTTCATGAATGGAGTTGAAGCGACGCTTGATATGCCCGGTCTTCCTGTGAAACCTGGGCTCCTTGGCAAGGGCAATAGCTCCAGTGTTGTCACAGAGGAGAGTCATCGGGCCCGACGCATTGGGAATAACTCCTAGGTCGGTAATGAACTCCTTTACTTAGATTGCTTCTTGTGCTGCCTCCGAGGCTGCCATGTACTCCACTTCACATGTAGATCCCGCCACGACGCTTTGCTTGCAATTGCACCAGCTGACTGCCCCACCATTCAAAATATACACGTATCCGGTTTGTGACTTAGAGCCATCCAGATCGGTGTCGAAGATAGCATCGACGTAACCCTTTACGACGAGCTCTTCGTCACCTCCATAGACGAGAAACATATCCTTAGTCCTTTTCAAGTACTTCAAGATATTCTTGACCGCCGTCCAGTGTCCCATGCCGGGATTACTTTGGTACCTTCCTACCAAACTTACGGCAAGGTTTACATCAGGTCTGGTACACAGCATGACATACATGATAGACCCTATGGCCGAGGCATAGGGGACGACACTCATATTTTCTCTATCTTCTGCCGTGGTCGGGCATTGAGCTGTGCTCAATCTCACACCTTGCAATACATGCAAGAACCCCTTCTTGGACTGATCCATATTGAACTTCTTCAATATCTTGTCAAGGTATGTACTTTGTGAAAGACCAATGAGGCGTCTCGATCTATCTCTATAGATCTTGATGCCTAATATATAAGCAACTTCTCCAAGGTCCTTCATTGAAAAACACTTGTTCAAGTAGGCCTTTATGCTTTCCAAGAATTCTATATCATTTCCCATCAATAGTATGTCATCCACATACGATATGAGAAATGCTACGGAGCTCCCACTTACTTTCTTGTAAACGCAGGCTTCTCCATAAGTCTGCGTAAACCCAAACGCTTTGATCATCTCATCAAAACGAATGTTCCAACTCCGAGATGCTTGCACCAGCCCATAGATTGAGCGTTGGAGCTTGGACACCTTGTTAGCATTCTTAGGATCGACAAAACCTTCCGGCTGCATCATATACAATTCTTCCTTAAGGAAACCATTAAGGAATGCCGTTTTGACGTCCATTTGCCCTATCTCATAATCATAGAATGCGGCAATTGCTGACATGATTTGGATGGACTTCAGCTTCGCTACGGGTGAGAAAGTCTCATCGTAGTCAACCCCTTGAACTTGTCGATAACCCTTAGCGACAAGCCGAGCTTTATAGATGGTCACATTACCATCCACGTCTGTCTTCTTCTTAAAGATCCATTTATTTTCTATGGCTCACTGATCAACGGGCAAGTCAGTCAAAGTCCATACTTCGTTTTCATACATGGATCCTATCTCAGATTTCATGGCTTCCAGCCATTTGTCGGAATCTGGGCCCGCCATCGCTTCTTCATAGTTCGAAGGTTCACCATTGTCCAACAACATGATTTCCAGGACAGGGTTGCCGTACCACTCTGGTGTGGAACGCGTCCTTGTGGACCTTCGAAGTTCAGTAGCAACTTGATCTGAAGTTTCATGATCATCATCATTAACTTCCTCCCTAGTCGGTGCAGACACCTCAGGAACAATTTCTTGAGTTGCGCCACTCTCCGGTTCAAGAGGCAATACTTCATCAAGTTCTACTTTCCTCCCACTTACTTCTTTCGAGAGAAACTCTTTCTCTAGAAAGGATCCATTCTTGGCAACAAAGGTCTTGCCTTCGGATCTAAGATAGAAGGTATACCCAATAGTTTCTTTAGGGTATCCTATGAAGACGCATTTTTCCGATTTGGGTTCAAGCTTTTCAGGTTGAAGTTTCTTGACATAAGCATCGCATCCCCAAACTTTCAGAAACGACAGCTTAGGTTTCTTGCCAAACCACAATTCATACGGTGTCGTCTCAACGGATTTCGACGGAGCCCTATTTAAAGTGAATGCGGCAGTCTCTACAACATAACCCCAAAATGATAGCGGTAGATCGGTAAGAGACATCATAGATCGTACCATATCCAATAGGGTGCGATTACGACGTTCAGACACACCATTATGCTGTGGTGTTCCAGGCGGCGTGAGTTGTGAAACTATTCCACATTTCCTTAAGTGCGTGCCAAATTCGTGACTCAAATATTCTCCCCCACGATCTGATCATAAGAACTTGATTTTCCTATCACGTTGATTCTCAACCTCACTCTGAAATTCCTTGAACTTTTCAAAGGTCTCAGACTTGTGTTTCATTAAGTAGACATACCCATATCTACTTAAGTCATCAGTGAGGGTGAGGACATAATGATAGCCACCACGAGCCTCAACGCTCATTGGACCGCACACATCAGTATGTATGATTTCCAATAAGTTGGTTGCTTGCTCCATTGTTCCGGAGAACGGAGTCTTGTTCATTTTACCCATGAGGCATGGTTCACACGTGTCAAATGATTCATAATCAAGAGACTCCAAAAGTCCATCTGCATGGAGTTTCTTCATGCGTTTGACACCAATGTGACCAAGGCGGCAGTGCCACAAGTATGTGGGACTATCATTATCAACCTTACATCTTTTGGCATTCACACTATGAATGTGTGTAACATCACGTTCGAGATTAAATAAGTATAAACCATTGACCAGCGGGGCATGACCATAAAACATGTCTCTCATATAAATAGAACAACCATTATTCTCAGATTTAAATGAGTAGCCATATCGCATTAAACGAGATCCAGATACAATGTTCATGCTCAAAGCTGGTACTAAATAACAATTATTGAGGTTTAAAACTAATCCTGTAGGTAAATGCAGAGGTAGCGTGCCGACAGCGATTACATCGACCTTGGAACCATTCCCGACACGCATCGTCACCTTGTCCTTCGCCAGTCTCCGTTTATTCCGCAGTTCCTGTTTTGAGTTACAAATATGAGCAACTGCACCGGTATCAAATACCCAGGAGCTACTACGAGCGCTGGTAAGGTACACATCAATAACATGTATATCACATATACCTTTGGTATTGCCGACCTTCTTTTCCGCTAAGTACTTGGGGCAATTCCGCTTCCAGTGACCGTTTCCCTTGCAATAAAAGCACTCAGCTCAGGCTTGGGTCCATTCTTTGACTTCTTCCTGGCAGCTTGCTTACCGGGCGCGGCAACTCCCTTGCCGTCCTTCTTGAAGTTCTTTTTACCCTTGCCTTTCTTGAACTTAGTGGTTTTATTCACCATCAACACTTGATGTTCCTTTTTGATTTCCACCTCCGCTGATTTTAGCATTGAATATACCTCGGGAATGGTCTTTTCCATCCCCTGCATATTGAAGTTCATCACAAAGCTCTTGTAGCTAGGTGGGAGCGACTGAAGGATTCTGTCAACGACCGCATCATCCGGGAGATTAACTCCTAGCTGAGACAAGCGGTTATGCAGCCCAGACATTTTGAGTATATGCTCGCTGACAGAACTGTTCTCCTCCATCTTACAACTGTAGAACTTGTCGGAGACTTCATATCTCTCGACCCGGGCGTGAGCTTGGAAAACCATTTTCAGCTCTTGGAACATCTCATATGCTCCGTGTTGCTCAAAACGCTTTTGGAGCCCCGGTTCTAAGCTGTAAAGCATGCCGCACTGAACCAGGGAGTAATCATCACTACGTGACTGCCAAGCGTTCATAACGTCTTGTTCTGCAGGGAAAACAGGTGCTTCACCTAGCGGTGCATCAAGGACATATGCTTTCCTGGCAGCTATGAGGATAATCCTCAGGTTACGGACCCAGTCCATGTAGTTGTTGCCATCGTCTTTCAGCTTGGTTTTCTCTAGGAACGCGTTGAAGTTGAGGGCAACATTAGCGTGGGCCATTTGATATACAAGACATATTGCAAAGATTTTAGACTAAGTTCATGATAATTAAGTTCATCTAATCAAATTATTTAATGAACTCCCACTCAGATAGACATCCCTCTAGTCATCTAAGTGACACATGATCCGATTCAACTAGGCCGTGTCCGATCATCATGTGAGACGGACTAGTCATCATCGGTGAACATCTTCATGTTGATCGTTTCTTCTATATGACTCATGTTTGACCTTTCGGTCTTCCGTGTTCCGAGGCCAAGTCTGTACATGCTAGGCTCGTCAAGTCAACATAAGTGTATTGTGTGTGTAAATCTGGCTTACACCCGTTGTATGCGAACGTTAGAACCTATCACACCCGATCATCACGTGGTGCTTCGGAACAACGGACCTTAGCAACGGTGCACAGTTAGGGGGGACACTTTCTTGAAATTATTGTGAGGGATCATCTTATTTACTACCGTCGTTCTAAGCAAATAAGAAGCAAAAACATGATAAACATCACATGCAATCAAATAGTGACATGATATGGCCAATATCATTTGCTCCTTTTGATCTCCATCTTCGGGGCGCCATGATCATCATCGTCACCGGCATGACACCATGATCTCCATCATCGTGTCTTCATGAAGTTGTCTCGTCATCTATTACTTCTACTACTATGGCTAACGTTTAGCAATAAAGTAAAGTAATTACATGATGTTTATGTTGACACGCAGGTCATAAATAAATTAAGACAACTCGTATGGCTCCTGCCGGTTGTCATACTCATCGACATGCAAGTCGTGATTCCTATTACAAGAACATGATCAATCTCATACATCACATATATAATTCATCACATCCTTTTGGCCATATCACATCACATGGCACATGCTGCAAAAACAAGTTAGACGTCCTCTAATTGTTGTTGCAAGTTTTTACGTGGCTGCTATAGGTTTCTAGCAAGAACGTTTCTTACCTACGCCAAAACCACAACATGATATGCCAATTTCTATTTACCCTTCATAAGGACCCTTTTCATCGAATCCGATCCGACTAAAGTGGGAGAGACAGACACCCACCAGCCACCTTATGCAACTAGTGCATGTCAGTCGGTGGAACCAGTTTCACGTAAGCGTACGTGTAAGGTCGGTCCGGGCCGCTTCATCCCACGATGCTGCCGAATCAAGATAAGACTAGTAACGGCAATTAAATTGACAAAATCAACGCCCACAACAACTTGTGTTCTACTCATGCATAGAAACTATGCATAGACCTAGCTCATGATGCCACTGTTGGGGAACGTAGCAGAATTTTAAAATTTTCTACGCATCACCAAGATCAATCTATGGAGTCATCTAGCAATGAGGGAAAGGGGAGTGCATCTACATACCCTTGTAGATCGCGAGCGGAAGCGTTCAAGAGAACAGGGTTGATGGAGTCGTACTCGTCGTGATCCAAATCACCGATGACCGAGCGCCGAACGGACGGCACCTCCGCATTCAACACACGTACAATTGGGAAGACGTCTCCTCCTTCTTGATCCAGCAAGGGGAGGAGAGGTTGATGGAGATCCAGCAGCACGACGACGTGGTGGTGGAAGCAGCGGTGATCTCGGCAGGGCTTCGCCAAGCTCCAACGAGAAAGAGAGAGAGGTGTTACGAGGGGAGAGGGAGGTGCCTGGGACTTGGTACGGCTGCCCTCCCTCCCCCACTATATATAGGGCCCCTAGGGGGGGGGTGCCGGCCCTAGAGATTGGATCTCAAGGGGGGGGGGCAAGGGGGGTGGCTTGCCCCCCAAGCCAAGTGGGGCGCCCCCACCCCTAGGGTTTCCAACAGGGGCTGGTTCCCTTCCCCACTTCAGCGCATGGGGGCCTCCGGGATAGGTGGCCCCACCCAGTGGATCCCCGGGACCCTTCCGGTGGTCCCGGTACAATACCGATTACCCCCGAAATCTTCCCGATGGCCGAAACTTGACTTCCTATATATAAATCTTCACCCCCGGACCATTCCAGAACTCCTCGTGACGTCCGGGATCTCATCCGGGACTCCGAACAACTTTTGGGTTACCGCATACTAATATCTCTACAACCTTAGCATCACCGAACCTTAAGTATGTAGACCCTACGGGTTCGGGAGACATGCAGACATGACCGAGACGACTCTCCGGCCAATAACCAACAGGAGGATCTGGATACCCATGTTGGCTCCCACATGTTCCACAATGATCTCATCGGATGAACCACGATGTCGAGGATTCAATCAATCCCGTATACAATTCCCTTTGTCAATCGGTACGTTACTTGCCCGAGATTCGATCGTCGGTATCCCAATACCTCGTTCAATCTCGTTACCGGCAAGTCACTTTACTCGTACCGTAATGCATGATCCCGTGACCAAACACTTGGTCACATTTAGCTCATTATGATGATGCATTACCGAGTGGGCCCAGAGATACCTCTCCATCATACGGAGTGACAAATTCCAGTCTCGATCCGTGTCAACCCAACAGATACTTTCGGGGATACCTATAGTATACCTTTATAGTCACCCAGTTACGTTGTGACGTTTGGTACACCCAAAGCACTCCTACGGCATCCGGGAGTGACATGATCTCATGGTCTAAGGAAATGATACTTGACACTGGAAAAGCTCTAGCAAACGAACTACACGATCTTGTGCTATGCTTAGGATTGGGTCTTGTCCATCACATCATTCTCCTACTGATGTGATCCCGTTATCGATGACATCCAATGTCCATAGTCAGGAAACCGTGACTATCTATTGATCAATGAGCTAGTTAACTAGAGGCTTACTAGGGACATGTTATGGTCTATGTATTCACACATGTATTATGATCTCCGGATAACACAATTATAGCATGAACAATAGACAATTATCATGAACAAGGAAATATAATAATAATCATTTTATTATTGCCTCTAGGGCATATTTCCAACAATTATTTTATAAATGGATATGATTTATTCTACAATGGAAAGAATAGTCCCGAGTTGCTGCAGGCTTACAACCCGGCACTTGGGGGCTACATTATTCAGTTTGAGATTATATCAAATATGCAAGTCCCATGTCATTGCCAGCATGCACCATGGCACTTGGGGGATAATGCAAAGACAATTTTACTGGCCTTATGGAAGACCCGACTCATCACATCATAATGAGCCGGCCCTTGGGGGCTACCAATTGCTCCTGTCAACAATTGAAGGTACACAAGTTTTATTCCATTATATTGAAGGGTCCACTGCTTAGTTGGTAAAGCACAAAGCTCTTAACCTTGTGGATGTGGGTTCAAGCCCCATGATGGGGGTTACATCATATGATGTTCTTTTCAAAAGAAGTATATATAAAGTCCCAGCTCAATATTATCTTACTGAGCCGACCCTTGGGGGCTATACGTTGTTGTTCAAGTCTATATGATCATATTTATAAAGTCCCTGCTCATTATTGCATAATGACCCGACCCTTGGGGGCTACACTGGTTGAAGTTTTTTTATGAGTATAAGGCAATTACAAGTCCCAGGTTGCTGCAAGCATGACAACCCGACACTTGGGGGCTACATATATGGAGTATTCAATCTTTACTAGTGACTAAGATGAACAACATGGATTTCTTCAAAGTGGCGGTATTTATATTGAAGCAAGTCTTAAGTCATCACTTTGTTTCTGCTCAAGACTTGGGGGCTACAGGTAATATGGATATAAGGGAGAAAAGTCTTCAAATTCTTAGTTTTGAGTAAATCAGATTGACCCGGCGTCACCAATAACTATGATCTAGCATCGGCAACAATTATGACCCAGTGCTATCAATATTTACAAACCGGGTATTTTGGCAATGATAAACCGGCAAGTTCTACAAGCCGGATGAAAGTCAGATGAGTTTTTCAAGACCAATATTTTTTAAGCCGGCGCTTTGGAAGCCGATTCAAGTGGATTGTTTCTTGCAATATTTCTCTATAAAGATACCAATGTCTGCAAATTGACTCTGAAGCTGGTCTATTGACCCGGATTTCTCAAAAGAACTATCTGGATTTTTTACATTGACAAAATTGAAACATATCTGCTAAGGGAGATTTGCTATGAGATCATGGACATGTATATATCAGCAAGGAAATGACAAGGACTTAAGGATGATCAGGTGCCGACTTACAAAATATTTAACCCGGAGCACAACCTGTCAAATTTGTTCTTGTGTTTATATTGCAGATTAGTTTAACATGGATAAATCCAAATTAAACTGGGGGCTAATGTCGGGGATATACCCCGCGGTGTAACCTGGCTGGATGTATGACCCGGATGGATCTTGGCGACTCACTGGTGGCCCGCCCGGAGCTTGGCGATTCACGGGTAACCCGCCCGATCTTGGCTGCTCATTAGTGACCCGGCGAGTGTTTCAGATGGATGACAAGGCCCAAGGCCCAGAAGACCATCTCATGTTATGGTGGGCCGACCTAAGAGGAAAGGCATAAGGAATATTCTCCTACAAAGGAAGCAAGACTAGGACTCCACTTGTAATAGAGTAATCCTAATCCTACTAGGACTAGTCATGTAACCCGCCCCTTCAACATATATAAGGAGGGGCAGGGCTCCCCAAAGAGGGACAAGCAAGAAGAAACAATCTCTAGGGCTAGACACAAAGAGCTGGCTTACCGACGACTCTCTCATGAGCATAATGAGATCTAGCCACAAACAGCATGTAGGGTTATTACCGGTTGATGTTTCCCGGGGCCCGAAGCTGTCTAAATCCTTGTCTTATGTTGCGTCTCTCGATTCCGCTCAACCCCTCTCAAGCTACCACATAGATGCGTTGGCCTCGCGACTAAGTCTTGACACCTAGGACATCTGCCGTGACAATTCCACGACAGTACTAACTATTGTACCTTGCCTTTTTGTATTCCTTTGCCCCATTTCCAATATAGAGAAGATATTTATGCACATTCTTGTTTTCAGGCTTCACTGATGATTACCTCTCAAACCACCTCTGTGGTCAGGAGGCGAGGAAAGTTTTCATACAACACCCACGGTTCAATATTGAAGTGTTCTTGAAGAGGTCGAAGGATGGACGGTCAATCATCCACAGGCACTGGCCTAAAGTTGCAAAGACCTTCAATATGATTGAAGGCTCAATATTTGCCTTCCGCTTCAGCAGCTTTCCAGATGAGATGCATCTCTCTATGTACCGTCTATGATGCTAATTTTGAAAGGTTCTACATGTTGCATGTGAAACTTGCTGCTGGTGCAGTTGTGTAATGGGGTAGCTGAGTGCTGAAGCTATATCATGTTATACTCTAATGTATTTCAATTATGAAATCCTGCTTCCTTAATATGGAATTGGAATATATTATGTGCTTAATATGAATGTCAATTAGATTAGTAAATGGATTATTAATAATAGGGTAATTAGCCCACTAATTGGGTTTTCCTATTGCAAACGGTTAATGAGAAACCACCGTGGGCAATGACCTCAGGCAACGCATACAGTTTCTAGGAATAAACCGTGTTGGATCAATGAACAATCACACACGACATTCTCTTCAAAATTGTTTGCGTTACGCCACCTTGTGCAAACGTTTTCCTTGTAGTGACTGTGTGGGATGTATATACGAACAGAAACATTTAGTGATGACTGACTGTGTGGGATGTACTTATGACCAGAAGTGATTTCGCCTGTATAATTGTATTTTTTTGAGCACTACTGTACGTATTTCTATATTTGAGTGCTCGCCGGTCGCACATGACCTCATTTTGCCGAGCGTGTGTACCAGGAGGGCATATCCCCAACGGTTTCTAGGTCGTGTGGGAAGGACCCCCCTGTCGCCCACACTCACTTGGCGACGGTTCCGAATGCCGTCGCGAAAAGGGGTTAAAAACCGTTTGTTTAGGACCGACACGCACCAGTGTGTTGTTGTTTGGTTACGTACAACACAAGTGTTGTGGTAATCTCTTCTAGGGGTGGTGAGGTTACTAGCACACACACATGCACAACAACATAATAGTCGCAACATAAACTGTTAACACAGGATAAACCATAACCATACTTTGCCATAGCAGTACTAAGAGACAGGTTCATAATAGTACCATAGAGTCTTCAAACAAGACTAACAAAGCAAAGATAAACCCGAAGCACCCTCAACATCCATGCCAAATTCTTTGTGGTGCAGCTCGCACTTGGCCACGACCTCAACACCCTCGTTGGTGCATATGATCACCTTCAAGACCAGGACTCAGCAGCTTGAAGGTGAGAGGGCACAAGATCTTGACCTCATGAGCTACATAGAAGGTGGACTGATACGTCTCCAACGTATCTACTTTTCCAAACACTTTTGCCCTTGTTTTGGACTCTAACTTGCATGATTTGAATGGAACTAACCCGGACTGACGCTGTTTTCAGCAGAATTACCATGGTGTTATTTATGTGCAGGAGCAAACGTTCTCGGAATGACCTGAAACTTCACGGAGACACTTTTCAGAAAATAAGAAAAATACCTGCCAAAGATGAAGGCCAGGGGGGCCACCACCTTGCCACGAGGGTGGGGGTGCGCCCCCTACCTCGTGGCCCCCCTGTTGCCTCTCCGACTCCAACTCCACCTCCATATATTGAGTTTTGGGGACAAAAAAATCAAGGAGAAGAAATCATCACATTTTATGATACAGAGCCGCCGCCAAGCCCTAAAACCTCTCGGGAGGGCTGATCTGGAGTCCGTTCGGGGCTCCGGAGAGGGGAATCCGTCGCCATCGTCATCATCAACCATCCTCCATCACCAATTTCATGATGCTCACCGCCGTGCGTGAGTAATTCCATCGTAGGCTTGCTGGACGGTGATGGGTTGGATGGGATCTATCATGTAATCGAGTTAGTTTTGTTAGGGTTTGATCCCTAGTGTCCACTATGTTTTGAGATTGATGTTGCTATGACTTTGCTATGCTTAATGCTTGTCACTAGGGCCCGAGTGCCATGATTTCAGATCTGAACCTATTATGTTTTCATCAATATATGAGTGTTCTTGATCCTATCTTGCAAGTGTATAGTCACCTATTATGTGTTATGATCCGTTAACCCCGAAGTGACAATAATCGGGATACTTACCAGTGATGACCGTAGTTTGAGGAGTTCATGTATTCACTATATGTTAATGCTTTGTTCCGGTTCTCTATTAAAAGGAGGTCTTAATATCCCTTAGTTTCCGTAAGGACCCCGCTGCCACGGGAGGGTAGGACAAAAGATGTCATGCAAGTTCTTTTCCATAAGCACGTATGACTATATTCGGAATACATGCCTACATTCTATCAATGAACTGGAGCTAGTTCTGTGTCACCCTAGGTTATGACTGTTACATGATGAACCGCATCCAGCATAATTCTCCATCACCGATACATTGCCTACGAGCTTTCCATATATTATTCTTCGCCTATTTACTTTTCCGTTGTTATTGCTATCATCACTACAAAACACCAAAAACATTGCTTTTACTACTGTTACCTTTTGCTACTGTTATCACTACTATCATATTACTTTGCTACTAAAAACTTTGCTGCAGATATTAAATTTCCAGGTGTGGTTGAATTGACAACTCAGCTGGTAATACTTGAGAACATTCTTTGGCTTCCCTTGTGTCGAATCAATAAATTTGGGTTGAATACTCTACCCTCGAAAACTGTTGTGATCCACTATACTTCTGGGTTATCATGGACCAATCCTTATCAAGGGTGAGACTATCGACGATCATCCAGGTGTGACCTTCCAGGTGCAACCGGTGTTTATCGTCAACCTGAGCACCATTGGGATGGGGCGAGGTGGTTACTGAAGGCAGGACCTTCTGCAAATACTCCAATTTAGGTCTAAAGATGATCTTGCAGAAATGCGATGGGTTAGCGCTCTCATGGTAATGGTCGTATTTCTTAACCCTCCTCGGGGCGCCGCCGATGTCCACCACCGCCTTGCCCTTCGTGTCAAAGGTGACCTCCTTGCTTCATGTCTAGGACAACCTCCTTGCCCTTCGTGTCTGAGGAGATCTACTTGCCCTCCTTGTTGTCACCTGCCATGGCGAGCTTCTCAATCTGCATTGAACATACACATAAAAAATGGACTGGTGCTTCAATCAAAATGTATTACACGTATGAACAAGATTAAGGAATACTACAAAGATGCATTGTTTGACCACAAACTCAGCTGCTGACCTGAATGCAACATTCATTCATCCCCACCAACTGCCACATTCACTCCCAACCCACATTTGGGCACCATCGTTCTAGATGACTCCGATGAAGGGAAGGAGCACCAGGTGGTGGATATGGTGGCGAGGGTTCCTCGGCCTGGCTGCTCTACAATGCCCCTTGAGGTGGGCAACTAGAAGCATCAACGTTTGATTTATTGTCGACCTACACGCCGCTCAG
Organism: Triticum dicoccoides; assembly: GCF_002162155.2. Lineage (NCBI taxonomy): Eukaryota > Viridiplantae > Streptophyta > Magnoliopsida > Poales > Poaceae > Triticum > Triticum dicoccoides. Next base: position 515,125,166 of record NC_041380.1, read on the forward strand.
CACGCCTCCAGGCCATGTGCCATGAACCCGCCTCGGCTGGGCTATGTCCGAAGTGTCGATGAATCGACGTAAGGTTTGTTCAACCAGTCCTAGTGAAATTCGCACCCCGTGTGTGTGAAAACTCTTGAATCCCTACTAGAATCGATTCAATCGGTCCCAATCGAAGCCTAACCTTGAATCGAATGCGTGCAATGTATAATCGATGATAAATCATACACGACCGCTAGAAAATTGATGCTATAGAGGGGACAAGGGGCAAACCACCATTGATGCGGAGGGAGGGTGAAGCGGGTGGTCGCCGCAAGTGCACTATCTAGAGCTTGCCTTTGATGTATGCCTATTGATGCTAGTCGTCCAGATTTTGTGGTTGCCACCGATGAGAGAGAGAGAGAGGGAGAGAAAGTGGATAGAGGGAGAGTGCACAGAGTGGAGATTGAGCAGTGGGAGGAGGGTGAGGGGAGTTATGACGCCGCTTCGGGAACCAACGCGGCGTCTACCTCGTGTCTGTCGCGTGCAACCGCCTCCATCCAAGTGCGCCCATCGCATGTTCAGGCCTGGCTCTGGAAAAGTGGCTGATTCAAGCATTCCTCCAGAGCCAGGCCTAGAGGTGCTTTAAGAATTGTGTCGTGTAGGGCCAATAGTGTTTTCATGCAACCAAACAAGCCAAAATCCCTAAAAGTTGCATCCAACATGCCTAGTTAGACTTGCTGCAGTTACCAAACAAGCCAATAGTGTTGTGCTCATGTCACCGTCAGTGACTTCTGGTGGCTCGAGAATGTTTATCTTTTTTTTGAGAGATTCTTATTTGGTTTTCACCGAATCTTTGCCACTTCTCAGTTATTTCTAACACTAATCCTTCAAAAGAGAAGAAAATTTGATTTTCCATTGTTTGATAGGAAATCGCAACTATGGAAGGAAACCAAGGAGGATTACTACAAATCAAGTCAAATGGAGCAACTTCCATGTGGAGAGCCAAGCCACCAGGCACACCAGAGCAAAAGATGGCCTTCCATATGATCGCTAGCGCTCGCATGCGCGGTCGTATGAGGTGCCAATAGCTCCGCAACATCTATACAAGACACTTTTGTGAAGGAAAAATCCAGGGGAGAAGAGAACCCTAGTGATGGCTTGAGAATTTGTGATATTTTTCAAGTGATTCTTATTTGGTTTTCACCTGATCTTTGTTACTTCTCGGTTATTTCTAACGCTAACCTTTCAAAAGAGAAGGAAATCTGTTTTCCACTGTTTGGCTGGAAATATCATATATGGAAGGAAACCAAGGGGAATTACTACAAATCAAGACAAATGGAAAACTTCTATGTGGAGAGCCAAACCACCAGGCGCATCAGAGCAAAAGACGGCCTTCCATACGACTGCAAAAGCTCGTATCAGTGGTCGTATGAGGTGCCAACAACTCCACCGCATATATACAAGACACTTTCGTGAAGGAACCGAGGAGAGAGGAGAACCCTAGCCGCCACCACTTCCAGAACAAAGAAGAGGAGATTCGGAGAACCTTCAGAGATCTTCTTAGTTTTGGTTCTTTCATCTCCATCATCATTTCACCCTTCACTATTGTAAGTGGAATTCCAAGTTGTGAGGAAAAATTGTAACTCTATTCATTCTCATCTGGAGTCAAGATTATTTGAATTATCCATTTCATTTTATTGTGGATCTTCATGGTATTAATGATATGGTTTTCATGGGCTTAATCTCCTGGTGTGATTGGTTTCTCTCTTAAGACGTGTGAATAATTACCCTTGGGCATGGGCGATGTAGGTGAGTGGTAAGATTCATTTATGCCTGATCTATATGTCATCATTTGTATTTGTAGTCTTATGATCTGCTAAGTAAGTTGTTATACTATGGTGAACCCTATGCGTGTTGTCTAATTTAAGGGCCCAGACAACACGATCTCAAGACCTACACAAGTAACACATATTGTTTAGGGCATCTGTGACCTCTGACATGATAGGTGGAGATATCTATGAGGACCGAAGTCAATATGAGATAACGGTGATCCAGGAAACTTAATGCTTGGTTCCGGTCCGAGGACCTTAATTGTTGAGACGACCACTCTATGGCAATGATGAAGCAGGACCATAGAATGAAATATAACCCTACGAGGAGGAGTTTCATCACCTTAGGGTGATCCGCCTACAGAACAAACATATCAAATACTATGAGTATAATAAAAGGTAACTGGGATTACTGTCGTACTCTCACACTTTATATATACTTACCAAGAGCTAAATTCTCTCTGCGCCTAATCTCTTCATTGCAGGAAACGCAACTCTTTTTTCATGTTTATTTATGTTATTTATCTTTAAGAGTTTTTACCATCGTTACTACAAACCTTCTATCCTTGTAATTCCGGTTTATTTGTCCACTAGAACAATACAAATATGTGCAGAAGCACAAGCAATTACTTCACACAAGAACTGTGACACCTTGTGTGTGACAGAAGTGTGTAAATGCTCTCGTTTGCTCTTCGTTGGGACGATAACTAATTGGAATACTTCCACGAAAGTGCTACACAACCATGTTTGGCTTGCAGGCACCGCCTAGCTGCCGCCACCATGTCCAGAACATAAGAAGACGAGATCTGAAAAACCTTTGGATATCTTCTTAGTTTTGGTCCTTTCATCCCCATCATCATCTCACCCTTCACTATTTTAAGAGGAATTACAAGTTGTGGGAACAAATTGTAAATCTATTAATTCTCATATGGAGATCAGGACTATTTGAATTATCCATTCTATCTTATTGTGGATCTTCATGGTATTATCGACATGGTTTTCATGGGGTTTAATCTCTAGTGTGATTGGTTTCTCTCTTATGATGGGTGAGTAATCCCCCATAGGCGTGGGAGATGTATTTGAGTGGTAAGATTCATTTTTACCTGATCTATATGTCATCATATGTATTCATAGTCTTATGATTTGTCTAGTAAGTTGTTACATTGTAGTGAACTCAATGTGTGTTGTTCAATTTAAGGGCCCAGGCAACACAATATCAAGACTTATACAGGTAACACATATTGTTTAGGAAATATGCGACCTCTGACGTGACATGTGGAGATATCTATGATGACAGAAGACAATATGAGATATCGATGATCCATGAAACCTAATGCTTGGTTCTGGTCCAAGGACCTTAATTGTGGACACAACCACTCTGTGGCAATGGTGAAGCAAGACCATAGAATGAAATGTAATCCTACGAGGAGGAGTTTCATGACCTTAGGGTTGCTGGAATTTAATCTATTTTGGGACAACCCAATAACTATTTCAGAAATTCCTAAATAAATCCTAGAGGCTGTAACACCCACAATGCGGCTATATCTCCCACGTGTCGGGGCACGACTTAGAGGCATAGCCGCATGGTAGGTTTGTCGCAAGAGGGGTAATCTCCACACATCTCATGCACTGAATAAGAAAGATATAAAGAGTTGGCTTAAAATCGCGACTTCACACAATACATAAATAATTCATACATCACCGAGAATACAAACAAGGTCCGACTACGGAACGAAAATAAAAGAAGACAACCCCAAATGCTAGATCCCCGATCGTCCCAACTGGGCTCCACTACTGATCATCCAGAAAAGAAACAAAACAACAATCAAGATCTTCATCGAGCTCCCACTTGAGTTGGGTTGCATCACCCACACCGGTATCATCGGCACCTGCAACTGTTTGGAAGTATCTGTGAGTCACGAGGACTCAGCAATCTCACACCCGCCAGATCAAGACTATTTAAGCTTATGGGTAGGAAAGGGTAGTGATGTGGAGCTGCAGCAAGCACTAAGCATATATGGTGGCTAACATACGCAAATAAGAGCGAGAAGAGAAGCAACGCATGGTCGATAAGCTATAAGTGATCAAGAAGTGATCCTGAAACTACTTACGCACAACCATAACACAAGAACCGTGTTCACTTCCCGGACTCCGCCGAGAAGAGACCATCATGGCTACACACACGGTTGATTCATTTTAATTAAGTTAAGTATCAAGTTCTCTACAACCGGATATTAACAAATTCCCATCTGCCACATAACCGCGGGCACGGCTTTCGAAAGTTCAACCCTGCAGGGGTGTCCCAACTTAGCCCATCACAAGCTCTCATGGTCAACAAAGGATATTCCTTCTCCCGGGAAGACCCGATCAGTCTCGGAATCCCGGTTACAAGACATTTCGACAATGGTAAAACAAGTCCAGCAAGACCGCCCGATGTGCCGACATCCCGATAGGAGCTGCACATATCTCGTTCTTAGGGCAACACCGGATGAACACTACGTACAGCTAAAACCAGCCCTCAAGTTTCCCCGAGGTGGCACTGCAAGTGGATCTAGTTCGGACCAACACTTAGAGAAGCACTGGCCCGG
>NC_041380.1:515129688-515168086 GCF_002162155.2 Triticum dicoccoides
GTTAAAATAAAGATGACCCTCGGGAGCGCGACTCCCAAGGGAAAAGTATAGGTGGTGGTGAGGCAAATGGTAAAACCAAGGTTGGGCCTTGCTGGAGGAGTTTTATTCAAAGAGAACTGTCAAGGGGTTCCCATAACACCCAACCGCGTAAGGAACGCAAAATCAAGGAACATAACACCGGCATGACGGAAACTAGGGTGGCAAGAGTGGAACAAAACACCAGGCATAAGGCCGAGCCTTCCACCCTTTACCAATTATGTAGATGCATTAATTAAATAAGATATATTGTGATATCCCAACATATCCATGTTCCAAACATGGAACAAACTTCATCTTCACCTACAACTAGCAACGCTATAAGAGGGGCTGAGCAAAGCAGTAACTTAGCCAAACAATGGTTCTCTAGGAAGGTGGGTTAGAGGCTTGACATGGCAATATGGGAGGCATGATATATAAAGTGGTAGGTAGCGCGACATAGCGATAGAACAAACAACTAGCAAGCAAAGATAGAAGTGATTTCGGGAGTATGGTCATCTTGCCTGCAATGTACTCAGAGTTGTCGAAAGCTTGATCCTCGAAAGCGTACTCAATAGGTCCTCATCACGTACTCGTCTCCCAGCTCTTCCCAAGGCAAGAACACAAGCAATGGAACAACAATCAATCACGGTGCAATGCACAAGCAACATGATGCAAGACATGACATGATATGCAAGATATGATACGCAATGCATATGCGTGCTCCAGAAGGAAAGAATGAACAAGGCATCAACTTGGCAAACCAAGTATACCTCTGGAAAGATGAGATGATTTCGGTTGAAATCGATATAAAGATCACTGAAAACGGATGCACAGTTTGCAAATGGCAAGTGAAACAAGAATGGTGCAAAACTGTGATTAACAGCACGATGCCACTTAGCATGCAACAAGAAACTAAGCTACTAAACTCCAACATAGCAACAAAGCATATTGTAGTGATGTACAAGAGATGCTTGTCAAAACATGAACACTGAGCTACGACTAAATCATACTAGAACAGGTTCAAACAAGCATGGCAAAAGTGCAAAAGATATCAGCATAACAGACTTTGTGAAAATACTAACATGTTAAAAACAACATCAGGAATCAATGTTTAGAGCAAGCAAAAAACATGCTACAGGAACATATCATAGCAAACAAAGGCATGGCATGATTCTACTAAATGCATAGATCAAAAGTCCCTTACTGACCATGAGCCAAAAAGGCACAAAAGATATGATGGAACCATGTAAACAGAGCAATTTTTATTAACAGTTTCAGACTCTGCAGAAAAACAGAGCATGTTATAAACATAATTACGATGGCAACTTTGCGAGCTCAAACCACTCACCATAAAGCATTTCATGGCAATATAAGCATACCAACAGAAATATGACATGTTCGTGAAGCTAACCATGGCAAGAGCAAGTTCATAGGATGCATGGATCACTAGCAACAACCATGGCAAAATTGATTAACATGTTAACATTCTGCCAGGAACATTTTATAGCAAAAGTAGAGCAAGAACAAGACATGCTAGACAACTCCATAATTGCGAACAGGGGTGTGGATGGATAGAGCATAACCACATGTTCAAAACATCCTTACTGAAGTATCTCAAAATAAGCATGGATCTCACTGTAGCATCAAGTTTACATGGCATAAAAATAACAGCAGGAAAAGGACTTAGCAAAATCCTAAGGCCCTGAAAACAGCAACATCACGGAGCCTAGTTTGCATGCTTGTGCTAGTCACCACATAGATCACAAAAATACAAGACAAGCACCCCTGTAAATATGGCATGTTGTAGTTCAAAACTCATGTAGACCTCAAGCTCATATGATGCACACATCAAATGCAACAAAAATGACAAAACCTCATGATCTGATAATTACCAGCAGCTATAATTTTATAGCACTCTTGCATCAATGAAAATGGCATCATAATGAATGTGAACATGCATGGAAATGCTTCTATCACGGAGAGCTCAACGAGACGAACAATTCGACATATCATATGCTTGATTTGGAGCAACGAGTGCGGAGATATGACATGATGAAGTGGGGCACAAAATTATTGGATCTAGGGACTTGGAGAAAATTACCCTCGTTGAAAACGGGACGGAGGGAAGCGGGACGGGCAGAACCGGGACGCGGCGTTTGGATCGGGGGAGTGGTGGATCTCGTCCCACTCCCCAGATCCGGCGACAAGGCGGCGGCTCCGGCGAGCATGGACGGCGGCGGCAGCGACCGGCAAACGGCGCGGCGAGGCGCAAGGGCGGCGGCGGCGCTAGGTGGTGGCGGACGGAGGCGCGCAGGCGAGGTGGCGGGGCGCGACAAAGGCGCGCGACGGCGGCTGTTGTCGGGCGCGGGCAGCGCGCGCCAGAGAGGCGGCGGTGGCCGGCGAGCGGGTGCTCGGGCGAAGGTGGCGGCGCACGACGGAGCGGGCGGTGGAGCGCAAGCTGCGGCTTGGGCCCAGCGCGAGCGCGGGCGGGCCGGCTGTGGGCCTCGTGGGCTGCGCCGGCAGAGGGCAGCGCAGAGACAAGTGGTGTGCGGCGATTGGGCATGGGGTGGTGGCGGACATGTCCGGGCATGAGGGTGGATGTGTCCGGCGACGCGATGAGGAAGAAGACTAGGGTTCATCCGCGAATTTCGGGGAGTAGCACATATTTATAGGTAGATGGAGGTAGGAGTGTCCAAATGAGGTGCGGTTTTCGCCCACACGATCATGATCCGACGAAGGAGAACATGGAGGTGGTTTAGATGGGTTCTTGGGCTGTTTTGGAGGGGTGTTGGGTTGCAACACAAAGAGGCTTTTGCGGTTACCCGGTTAACCGTTGGAGCATCAAACGGCCTCCAAATGGAATGGAATTTGACACACGGTCTACCGGTGGTGTACCAAGGCCACTTGACAAATCTCGGTCCATTCCGAGAACGTTTAACACCCGCTCACAAAAATAGACAAGAGGGGTGTGCCGGTGCATGTGGGAGTGTCGGATTGCGAAACAGACAACGGGGAAAATTCTCGGATGCATGAGACGAACACGAATGCAAATGCGATACACATGATGACATGATATGAAATGCATGACATGCATAAAATACAAATCGAAAGCCAAAAACCCAACCATGAAGGGAATCTCATATCGCATCTCCGGAAAAGGCAAGAGCCAGAGTTACAAATATGGAAAGTTGCATCTGGGGCGTTACAGAGGCCCACTTAGCCCATTCATGCAAGGCAAGGGATACTACTAAAGTTTAGTCCCACATTGCTAGTTTAGTGGGAGTTGGACCTCCTTATAAGGGAGGTTCGTTCCCCACTTGTATGAGCATGAGAACAAGAGGGACATCCACGCACGTTCCTCCTCCGCCACCCGCCTCGCCACACCATGCCTCGTCATGACGCGCCGCGGGTTGCGGGAATGAGCTGAGCCGATGTCTAAATTTTTGCCACGCACTACGGGTATACGAAAGGTCACTCGGGAGCTGGAAAGTTTTTGCTGTAGTGGATATTGAATACGAACGCTGCACCCTTCGGCTGCTGCCTGTCCGTTTCGTCTCCCTCGTTCCCTTCAGCTCCTCCTCCTGCGCCTATAAAAGGGAGGTCGCTCCTCTCAGAGAGATGCAACGGAACTTCTTCTTACTCTCGCCACCGGTTCCAATCTCTGAGCTACTGCTGTCTTCCTCATCCCGGCTTGCGGCATGCACCATGAGTCGGGACAGTAGGTCTCCGAAACTGCACCTCTTTGAGTCCTCTATGGGAGAAGGGTGATAAGGTTTTTGGGGTGCGCTCAGCGACTACTGACTTCTTCGTCACGGACGCCTCGGACTCCGACGAATACTTCCCCGACGAGGACTTCTTCCCCGACATCGACAACCTCCTCGATGACATGGCTCGCGAGGACACCGACCCCAAGTCCAGTGACGCCGCCACTGCTGCTGTCCCGTACGTGTTCTTGTCCTTTTTGTTTGAGGTCCTACCACAACTCCTTGTTCTTGTAATTTCCCTAGATATGTTAGGTTCTACTTCATATATGAAACTTGCCATACTTTCTGCTCTAGATAAGAAGCTTGCTTACAGTTCATACATGCAGAAGTTATTTACCTTCTCTCCGTCAGATTGCATGACTAGTTTTATCCCTGTTATATTAGTCATGCTTTATCTAATATTTCGATTAATAAAATCATTTGGTAAATTGCTCATATTTCCAACAATCCAAAAACCTTATTATAGGCAATTTACACCAAGTGGTTTCGCTGCTTCCATGAAACCTCCTATGTTTGAGGGTATCCACTATAAGAGGTGGCGCGTGAGAGCAGTCTTATGGTTTCAAACCATGAGTTGCTATGACGCCACTCTTGGCAAACCTGAAGGGGAGTATGATTCCCAAGAGGAATAAGCTTTTTAGAAAATGGATACTCTGTTTAAGGCTGCTCTCTTGAGTGTTCTTGGTGAGAACATAGTTGATGCGTATGCATCAATTGACAATGGAAAAGATATGCGGGACGCACTCGAGGCCAAGTTTGGGGTCTCGGATGCCGGCACTGAGCTGTACATCATGGAGCAATTCTATGATTACATTATGACTGAAGAGCGCTCCATGGTTGAGCAAGCTCATGAGATATAGTCATTTGCTAGAGAACTTGATCACTTCAATTGTATGCTACCAGACAAGTTTGTTGCCGGAGGTATCATCACTAAGCTTCCTCCTTTGTGGAGGAACTTTGCTACATTACTGAAGCATAAGAGACATGAGTTTTCCGTTTCGGATCTCATTGGTACTCTTGATGTGGAAGAAAAGGCAAGAGCAAAGGACACACGTGCTCGAGGTATTGAGGGAGGATCTAGTGCCAATCTGGTATAGAAGAAGAACTTCCAACCCCACAAGTTCAAGAACAAGGGCAAGTTTGATGGTAAAGGAAAGTTTGATGGGAAGAACAAGGATGTGCAGCACACGAACTTCAAGAAGAAGAATGACAAGAAGAAAGGTGTTTGTCATGTGTGTGGAGATCCTGATCATTGGGCTCCTAATTGCCCTAATCTCTATGACAAGCGTCATCTTGGGAAAGGCGGCAAGACCGCTAATGTTATCATTGGTGACACTGACATGAATGATGTTGGGTATGGTATATTTCCAACTATTCTTTCAGTATGTCATTCTCCTGATTGGTTAATTGAGACGGGTGCTAATGTGCATGTATGCGGTGATATTTCCATGTTTTTGTCTTATCAGACCGCAGGGAATTCAACCGTGCTGATGGGCAACGATTCAAGTGCTTCTGTTCGTGGTGTTGGCACTGTCGATCTGAAGTTTACTTTGGGGAAGATCGTGTGGCTGAAGAACGTGCATTATGTCCCCTCCATCAATAAAAATATTGTTAGTGGATCTCTTTTGTGTAGAGATGGCTATAAGCTTATCTTTGAGTCAAATAAATTTGTAATATCCAAGTATGGAACCTTTGTTGGTAAAGGCTATGAGTCAGGAGGCCTGTTTCGTTTATCCTTATCAGACGTTTGCAATAAAGTGGTTAATCATGTTTACAACAATAATGAATCAAATGTGTGGCATTCACGTCTTTGTCATGTTAACTTTGGTTGCATGTCGCTACTAGCGAAGTTGAACTCAATCCCTAATTTCACTACTGTTAAGGGATCTAAGTGCCAAGTGTGTGTGCAAGCTAAGAAACCTCGTAAATCTCATGTGACTGCGGAAACGAGAAATCTTGCACTACTAGAGCTCATACATTCAGATCTATGTGAAATGAATGGTGTTTTGACAAAAGGTGGAAAGAAGTATTTTATGACATTAATTGATGATTCCACTAGATACTGCCATGTGTATCTTCTGAAATCTAAGGATGAGACTTTGAATTTTTTTCAAGATCTATAAAGCCGAAGTGGAAAACCAACTTGATCAGAAAATCAAGAGGCTTAGGTCCGACCGTGGTGGAGAGTATTTTTCCAATGAATTTGATGCTTGTTGTGTGGAACATGGTATAATCCATGAGAGGATGCCTCCCTATTCACCTCAATCAAATGGGGTAGCCGAAAGAAAGAACCATACTCTAACTGATTTGGTTAACGCCTTGTTAGACACATCGGGTCTCTCCAAGGCATGGTGGGGGGAGGCGATAGTGACTGCATGTCATGTCCTAAACCGAGTTCCCACAAAGAACAAAGAGATAACTCCATTCGAGGAATGGGAAAAGAAAATGTTAAAACTCTCTTACCTACGAACTTGGGGTTGTTTGGCGAAAGTCAATGTGCCAATTCCAAAGAAGCACAAACTTGGACCAAAAACCATGGATTGTGTTTTCCTGGGATATGCTTTTCATAGCATTGGTTATAGATTCTTGGTTGTAAAATCTGAGGTACCTGACATGCATGTCAGTACGATCATGGAGTCGAATGATGCGACTTTCTTTGAAGATATCTTTCCCATGAAGGATATGGCCACCTCATCTAATCAGCATATGCCTAGTCCATCGAATCAGGAACCAGTTGCAATTAATGAACCTGCCATTTTGATGGAACACTTTGAAAATCCTGTGGAGGAGAACAACTAAGTTCCTACTAGGAGCAAGAAACAAAGGACTGCAAAGTCCTTTGGTGATGATTTTCTTGTCTATCTAATAGATGACACTCCCAATTCTATTTCAAAGGCCTATGCATCTGAAGATGCTGACTACTGGAAGGAAGCTGTCCGTAGTGAGATGGATTCCATCTTAGCAAATGAAACTTGGGAGATAACGGATCGTCCTTATGGGTGCAAACCTATAGGGTGCAAATGGGTATTCAAGAAGAAGCTTAGGCCTAATGGTACTATCGAGAAGTACAAGGCATGGCTCGTGGCCAAGGGTTATACCCAAAAGGAAGGTGAAGACTTCTTTGATACTTACTCAGCTGTGGCTCGACTGACCACTATTCGCGTACTACTTTCATTAGCTGCCTCACATGGTCTCCTCGTTCATCAAATGGATGTTAAGACTGCTTTCCTAAATGGAGAGTCGGAAGAGGAAATTTATATGGAACAACCAGATGGGTTTGTAGTAGATGGCCAGGAAGGAAAAGTGTGCAAGTTGCTGAGGTCTTTGTATGGCACCCAAGTAGTGGCATGAGAAGTTTGAAAGAACTTTAACAACTTCAAGATTTGTTATAAACGAAGCCGATAAATGTGTGTACTATCGCCATGGTGGGGGCGAGGGTGTTATCCTTTGCTTGTATGTTGATGACATAATGATTTTTGGAACAAATCTAAATGTTATTAAGGAGGTCAAGGATTTCCTATCTCGCTGTTTTGAGATGAAGGATTTAGGAGTGGCTGATGTCATTCTGAACATCAAGTTGTTGAGAGATGATGATGGTGGGATTACATTGCTTCAATCTCACTATGTGGAAAAGATCTTGAGTCGCTTTGGCTATAGTCACTGCAAGCCCTCTCCAACACCATATGATGCTAGCGTGCTGCTTCAAAAGAATCGAAGAATTGCTAGAGATCAATTGAAGTATTCTCAGATTATTGGCTTGCTTATGTACTTAGCTAGTGCTACAAGACCTGACATATCTTTTGCTGTTAGCAAACTGAGTCCGTTTGTCTCAAAACCAGGAGATGTGCATTGGAAAGCTCTAGAGAGAGTTTTACATTATTTGAAAGGCACTGCGAATTATGGAATTCACTACACTGGGCATCCAAAGGTGCTTGAAGGGTATTGTGACTCAAGTTGGATCTCAGATGCTGATGAGATAAAGGCCACGAGCAGATATGTATTCACTCATGGAGGTGGCGTTGTTTCTTGGAAGTCTTGCAAGTAGACCATCTTAACGAGGTCAACAATGGAAGCAGAACTCACAACACTAGATACAGCTACGGTCGAAGCAGATTGGCTTCGTCGGCTCTTGAATGACTTGTCGGTTGTTGAGAAACCTGTACTGGGCATCCTTATGAACTAAGACAATCAAACTATGATCACGAAAGTGAGCAGCTCAAAGGATAACATGAAGTCATCAAGACACGTTTAGAGAAGGTTAAAGTCTGTCAGAAAAATGAAAAAACTCCGGAGTTATTGCATTGGATTATATCCAAACGTCTAAGAATCTGGCAGATCATTTTACTAAGGGTCTATCACGTAATGTGATAGATAATGCATCGAGGGAGATGGGTATGAGACCCACAATATGAGTTGTTCATAGTGGTAACCTAGCCTATGTGATCGGAGATCTCGTGAAATAGATGTGGAAGACAAGCTGTTGGTCAACTGAGAGGAGAGTATCCTTACTATTAACAATACCACTCCATGAAGATGCAATACTCTCCTAAATCTGCATGGCAGGTTGATGTATGTCTTAATGTGTTCTAAGTGGCTCATTGAAGCAAAGATGTTGTCCTACAGAACATATTTTGAAGAATGCACCTATATGAGTCTGATTGTTAAACGTCACAATCTATGAGAGTAGGGTTCTCTCTAGTAAACTCATGAAAGGTCTCGGAGTATGACACATAAGCTCCACCCGCAGGAAGACCCACAGTAGCCTAGTATCGGTCAAGGCTTTATGTGAAGCTATATTCGCAGAAAACTTGCAGTTCAAGGCCTAGTCCACTGTTCAAGTTGCTTACTAGTGTAGCATAGAGTTCTAGGTGGAAGTTCAACTTAACAGTCTCTACTGCAATACCGGTATATAAAATAGTGTTTTGGAACCAAAGGCAAATTTCTGTGTGCCTCTGGGATCTGGTGGAGGATTGCTAGAATTTAGTCTATTTTGGGACAGCCCAATAACTATTTCATAAATTCCTAAATAAATCCTAGAGGCCCACTTAGCCATTCGTGCAAGGCAAGGGATACTACTAAAGTTTAGTCCCACATTGCTAGTTTAGTGGGAGTTGGACCTCCGTATAAGGGAGGTTCTTTCCCCACTTGTATGAGCATGAGAACAAGAGGGACATCCACACGCGCTCCTCCTCCGCCGCTCGCCTCGCCACATCACGCCACGCCACGCCTCTCCTCGCCTCGTCCCGATGCGACGCGGGTTGCGGGAATGAGCCGAGCCGATGTCTAAATTTTTGCCATGCACTACGGGTATACGAAAGGTCACTCGAGAGCCGATGCACCCTTCGTTTCGTCTCCCTCGTTCCCTTCAACTCCCGGCGTAGCCTCTCACCTCCTCCTCTTGCGCCTATAAAAGGGAGGTCGCTCCTCTCAGAGAGATGCAACAGAACTTCTTCTTCCTCTCGCCACCGGTTCCAATCTCTAAGCTGCTACTGTCTTCCTCATCCCGGCTTGCGGCATGCACCGCGAGTCGGGATAGTAGGCCTCTGAAACCGCACCTCTTTGAGTCCTGTACGGGAGGGTTTTTGGGGAGCGCTCCGCGCGACTATTGATTTCTTCGTCACGGACACCCTGGACTCCGATGACTACTTCCCCGATGACGACTTCTTCCCCAACATCGACAACCTCCTCGACGACATGGCTGGCAAGGACACCGACCCCAAGTCCAGTGCCGCCGCCGCTGCTGTTGTCTCGTACGTGTTCTTGTCCTTTCTGTTTGAGGTCCTGCAACAACTCCTTGTTCTGGTGATTGCCCTAGACATGTTAGGTTCTACTTCATATATGAAACTTGCCGTACTTTCTGCTCTAGATAAGAAGCTTGCTTACAGTTCATATGTGCAGAAGTTATTTACCTTCTGTCTGTCAGATCGCATGACTATTTTTGAAGGAAATACGCCCTAGAGGCAATAATAAAGTTGCTATTTATATTTCCTTATATCATGATAAATGTTTATTATTCATGCTAGAATTGTATTAACCGGAAACTTAGTACATGTGTGAATACATAGACAAACAGAGTGTCACTAGTATGCCTCTACTTGACTAGCTCGTTAATCAAAGATGGTTAAGTTTTCTAGCCATGGACAAAGAGTTGTCATCTGATGAACGGGATCACATCATTAAAGAATGATGTGATTGACTTGACCCATCTGTTAGCTTAGCACGATGATCGTTTAGTTTACTCCTATTGCTTTCTCCATAACTTATACATGTTTCTATGACTATGAGATTATGCAACTCCCGAATACCGGAGGAACACTTAGTGTGCTATCAAACGTCAAAACGTAAGCCTATAGGTGTCTCCGATGGTGTTTGTTGAGTTGGCATAGATCGAGGTTAGGATTTGTCACTCCGTGTATCGGAGAGGTATCTCTGGGCCCTCTCAGTAATGCACATCACTATAAGCCTTGCAAGCAATGAAACTAATGAGTTAGTTACGGGATGTAGCATTACGGAACGAGTAAAGGGACTTGCCAGTAACGAGATTAAACTAGGTATTGAGATACCGACGATCGAATCTCGGGCAAGTAACATATCGATGACAAAGGGAACAACGTATGTTGTTATACGGTTTGACCGATAAAGATCTTCGTAGAATATGTAGGAACCAATATGAGCATCCAGGTTCCGCTATTGGTTATTGACCGGAGATGAGTCTCGGTCATGTCTACATAGTTCTCGAACCCATAGGGTCCGCACGCTTAACGTTCGATGACGATCGGTATTATGAGTTTATGTGTTTTGATGTACCGAAGGTTGTCCGGAGTCCAGGATGAGATCACGGACATGACGAGGAGTCTCGGAATGGTCGAGACATAAATATCGATGTATTGGAACCCTATGTTTGGACATAGGAATGGTTCCGGGTGAGTTCAGGCATATACTGGAGTACTGGGAGGTTACCGGAACCCCCCGAGAAGTATATGGGCCTTATTGGGCCATAGTGGGAGTTAGGAGAAGGGAGCGTAGGAGGGGGCGCCCCCCAAGCCCAGTCCGAATTGGGTGGGGGGCCGACCCCCCTTTCCTTCCCCCTCTCTCCCCATTCCTTCCTCTCCTAATCCAACTAGGGAAGGGGGGCGGAATCCTACCCTCGGTAGGAGTAGGACTTCCCTTGGGCGCGCCATAGAGGGGCTGGCCCTCCCCCTCCTCCACTCATTTATATACGAGGGAGGGGGCACCCCATAGACACACAAGTTGATTGTTTAGCCGTGTGTGGTGCCCCCCTCCACAGATTTCCACCTCGGTCATATCGTTGTAGAGCTTAGGCGAAGCCCTGCGTCGGTAACTTCATCATCACCATCGTCACGCCGTCGTGCTAACGAAACTCACCCTCGACACTTAGCTGGATCTAGAGTTCGTGGGACGTCACCGAGCTAAACGTGTGCAGATCGCGGAGGTGCCGTACCTTCGGTGCTAGGATCGTGAAGATGTACGACTACATCAACAACGTTGTCATAACGCTTCCGCTTACAGTCTATGAGGGTATGTAGACAACACTCTCCCTTCTCGTTGCTATGCATCACCTAGATGGATCTTGCATGTGCGTAGGAATTTTTTGAAATTACTGCGTTCCCAATAGTTTTATCCCTGTTATATTAGTCATGCTTTATCTAATATTTCTATTAATAAAATCATTTGGTAAATTGCTCATATTTCCAACAAGGGTGATTCGCCTATAGAACACACATATCGAATACTATGAGTATAATACAAAGTAACTGGTATTACCGTCGCACTCGCACACTTGATATATTTATATACTTACCATGAGTTGCCACTAGTGAAGTTAAGTATCCCGTCTCTTTATTCCCCATAGTAATAACCTCAAATACTCTGTTTTATGTTCTTTTATATTCTGACCACTTACTTTCATTGTCTAAAAAATCAATTCCAACCACAAGATACATTGATACTTGTAACTAGCAAAGCTTGTGAGATTGACAACCTCACTGGAAGTGTTAGTGACGAAGTGAATGAAGGAAATATGCCCTAGAGGCAATAATAAAGTTTTTATTTATGTTTCCTTATATCTTGATAAATGTTTATTATTCATGCTAGAATTGTATTAACTGGAAACTTAGTACATGTGTGAATACATAGACAAGCAGAGTGTCCCTAGTATGCCTCTACTTCACTAGCTCGTTAATCAAAGATGGTTAAGTTTCCTAGCCATGGACATATGTTGTCATTTGATGAACGGGATCACATCATTAGAGAATGATGTGATGGACAAGACCCATCCGTTAGCTTAGCATAATGATCGTTCAGTTTTATTGCTACTCCTTTCTTCATAACTTATACATGTTCCTCTGACTATGAGATTATGCAACTCCCGAAAACCGGAGGAACACCTTGTGTGCTATCAAACGTCACAATGTAACTAGGTGATTATAAAGATGCTCTACAGGTGTCTCCGATGGTGTTTGCTGAGTTGGCATAGATCGAGATTAGGATTTGTCACTCCGTGTATCGGAGATGTATCTCTGGGCCCTCTCAGTAATGCACATCACTCTAAGCCTTGCAATCATTGTGACTAATGAGTTAGTTGCGGGATGATGCATTACAGAACGAGTAAAGAGACTTGCCGGTAACGAGATTGAACTAGGTATGAGGATACCGACGATCGAATCTCGGGCAAGTAACATACTGATGACAAAGGGAACAACGTATATTGTTATGCGGTTTGACTGATAAAGATCTTTGTAGAATATGTAGGAACCAATATGAGCATCCAGGTTCCGCTATTTGTAATTGACCAGAGACATGTCTCGGTCATGTCTACATAGTTCTCGAACCCGTAGGGTCCGCACGCTTAATGTTCGGCGATGATCGGTATTATGAGTTTATGTGTTTTGATGTACCGAAGGTAGTTCGGAGTCCCGGAGGAGATCGAGGACATGACGAGGAGTCTCGAAATGGTCAAGACATAAATATTGATATATTGGACGACTATGTTTGGACATCGGAAGGGTTCCGAGTGAAGTTCGGGCATATACCGAAGTACCGGGGGGGTTACCGGAACCCCCCGGGAAGTTTAATGGGCCTTAGTGGAAAGAGAGGAGGGGCTGCCAGGGCAGGCCGCGCCCCCTCCCCCTCTAGTTCGAATTGGACTAGGAAGGGGGGCGGGGCGCCCCCCTTTCCTTCTCCCTCTTTCCTCCTTCCTTCTCCTACTCCTACTACATGGAAAGAGGGGAATCCTACTCTCGGTGGGAGTAGGACTCCCCATGGGGCGCGCCATAGGAGGGCCGGGGAGGGAGTCCTGGATTAGGGGTTGTTCGGATAGCCGAACTATATCTCCAGCCGGACTCCTGGACTATGAAGGTACAAGATTGAAGACTTCGTCCCATGTCCAGAAGGGACTTTCCTTCGCGTGGAAGGCAAGCTTGGCGATACGGATATGCAGATCTCCTACCATTGTAACCGACTTTGTGTAACCCTAACCCTCTCCGGTGTCTATATAAACCGGAGGGTTTTAGTCCGTAGGACAACATACACAACAACAATCATACCATAGGCTAGCTTCTAGGGTTTAGCCTCTCCGATCTCGTGGTAGATCTACTCTTGTACTACCCATATCATCAATATTAATCAAGCAAGACGTCGGGTTTTACCTCCATCGAGAGGGCTCGAACTTGGGTAAAACTTCGTGTCCCTTGCCTCCTGTTACCATCCGGCCTAGACGCACAGTTCGGGACCCCCTACCCGAGATCCGCCGGTTTTGACACCGACATTGGTGCTTTCATTGAGAGTTCCTCTATGTCGTCGCCGTTAGGCTCGATGGCTCCTACGATCATCAATAGCGATGCAGTCCAGGGTGAGACCTTCCTCCCCGGACAGATCTTCGTCTTCGGCGGCTTCGCACTGCGGGCCAATTCACTTGGCCATCTGGAGCAGATCGAAAGCTACGCCCCTGGCTGTCAGGTCAGATTTGGAAGTTTAAACTACACGGCTGACATCCGCGGGGACTTGATCTTCGACGGATTCGAGCCACCGCCGAGTGCGCCGCACTGTCACGACGAGCATGATCTAGCTCTGCCGCCGAACAGTGCCCTGGAGGCCGCACCCGCATCGGCTTTGACCTTTAATTTGGAGCCAACTGCGCCGATCGAGGATGGGCGGTTGGACACCACCTTGGGGGCTGCGATCCCAACGGCGATCGAGCCGAACACCAGCCCCGCACTCCGCGAGACTCATGACTCCAAGGAGCCGGACTCCTCTCCGAACTCCGAACCCCTCGCGCCCCTGCCGATCGAATCCGATCAGACGCCGATCATGGAGTTTACTGCCGCGGACATCTTTCAGCACTCGCCTTTCGGCGATATTCTGAAGACACTAAAGTCTCTCTCTTTATCAGGAGAGCCCTGGCCGGACTACGGTCAGCAAGGTTGGGATACGGACGACGAAGAAATTCAAAGCCCACCCACCACCCACTTTGTAGCCACTATCGACGATTTAACCGACATGCTCGACTTTGACTCCGAAGACATCGACGGTATGGACGCCGATGAAGGAGACAATGAAGAACCAGCGCCCATTGGGCCCCAGAGCACCACCTCGTCATATGACGTATACATGGTGGACGCACCAAAAGATGACGACAAGGAGCGGAAGGACGCACCGAAGGCCTGTTCCCTCGAAAAGCAGTCAAAGCGGTGACGCAAGTGCCGCCCCAAATCCCGCCTCGATAGAAATAGCGATCACACAGACCCAACGTTGGAGCAGGGCGAACTACTGCCGGACAACGGCAATCCGGATAACCAAACCGAACAAACAAATCCTATCAAGGATAATGGTCCGGACGACATAACGCCGGACAGGCACCCGGAGCAGCAGAATGCCTGTAAAAGGCTTGTTGCCACCGCAAGGAGTCTGAAAAAGCAGAAGCAAAGGCTCAAGGCTGCACAAGACACACTCCAAATCAGATGGAGTAAAATACTCAACACAGCAGCGATGTACGGCGACAATCGCCCCTCCAAAAGCTACCCAAAGCGGAAGCTGCTACCTGAATTCGATGAGGAAGCCTCAGACCCCCCACAATGAAATATCAAAGCAGCCACCTGGTCGGATAGACGACCCCTCTATCAACACAGAGCGGCATACAACGCCACTCACAATACAACACGCGACCCATGCGAGGTCTCGCACCCAAAGGACGGCGCAACAAGATCCAGCTATGGACCACGCAAGCGCCCCCCAGCATACAATGCAACACAACAAACATCCGAACAACACGGTACACCCAGCTACAAGGGTGCGGCACACCCCCTATGTTTCACCGATGAGGTGCTGGACCATGAATTTCTAGAGGGATTCAAACCCATAAACATAGAGACATACGACGGAACAACAGACCCAGGGGTCTGGATTGAGGACTACATCCTTCACATCCATATGGCTCGAGGAGATGATCTCCACGCCATCAAGTACTTACCCCTCAAGCTCAAAGGGCCAGCTCGTCACTGGCTTAAAGGCCTCCCCGAAAGCTCCATTGGAAGTTGGGAAGATCTCGAAGACGCCTTTCGGGCAAATTTTCAAGGGACTTATGTCCGACCTCCGGATGCGGACGATTTGAGTCATATAACTCAATAGCCCGGAGAGTCAGCCCGAAAGCTTTGGAACAAGTTTCTTACTAAAAATAACCAGATTGTCGACTGTCCAGACGCCGAAGCCTTGGCAGCTTTCAAGCATAGCGTCCGTGACGAATGGCTCGCCAGACACCTCGGCCAAAATAAGCCGAGAACGATGGCCGCATTAACAAACCTCATGACCCGCTTTTGCACGGGTGAGGACAGCTGGCTAGCCAGATGCAGCACCAGCGACCCCAGTACATCTGAAGTTAGAGATGGAAACGGGAAATCACGGCGCAACAGCAATAACAAACGCCGGAATAAAGAAGACAACACGAAGGGCACGACAGTAAATGCCAGATTCAAAAGCTCTCGGCCAGGTCAAAAATCGCCCACTAAAGGCACCAGGGATGAACTGTCCAGCCTCAACAAAATTCTGGACCAAGTATGTCAGATCCATAGTACCCCTGGTAAACCTGCTAATCATACCCACAGAGAATGTTGGGTCTTCAAGCAGTCCGGCAAGCTCAAAGCCGTACACAAGGGGGAGGATACACCAAGTGAAGACGAGGACGAGCCTCCCAAGCAAGACACGGGGGAACAAAAGAAATTTCCACCAGAAGTCCAAATAGTAAACGTGTTGCACGTGATCAAGGGAAAAAACAATGCGGCACTCCCAGGAAAATATACCCAAGTGCCTGTCACCGCGAAGTCCTGCCACTGGTCGTCTCAACTGATCACTTTCGACCATCACGATTACTCAGCAAGTATCCGACACATAGGATGGGATGCCCTGCTATTAGACCCAGTAATTGGCGGATATCGATTCACGCGAGTCTTGATGGACGGCGGCAGTAGCCTAAACCTAATATATCAGGATACAATCCGCGGGATGGGGTTAGACCCAACACAAATTCGCCATAGCAATACTACCTTTAAAGGAGTAACGCCAAGCCCAGGGGCTCGTTGTACGGGTTCCCTCCTACTACAAGTTATATTCGGCTCCCTCGATAACTTCCGTCGCGAGCATTTAACCTTCCACATCGCTCTGTTTCAAAGTGGCTATCAAGCACTGCTCGGACGCGAAGCTTTCGCTCGCTTTAATGCAATACCACACTACGCCTCCCTCACACTCAAGATGCCCGGTCCACGTGGCATCATTTCAGTGCATGGAAATATCAAGTGATCTCTGCGCGCCGAAGAGTGTGAGGCTGCCTTGGCAGCCGCACACTAAAGGCGCCCAGACTAGCGAAAGCATCCAATAGGTCGTCAAGACCTAGACACAACTAATCGAGTCCGGCGCCGCTATTTATACCGAATAAATGGTCACACCCCTATTTGTCAATACAAGGGGCTCAACGCGCGCAGACAAGTAGCAATTTCTTCTCATCTTGAATTATACATGGTTTCTTTAAAAAACTATCTTTTTGCACGACAAACTTTTCACCTAAATTCCTCTCTTTTACAGCCGATCATCATGCTACACCCGTCCAGGATATGGCACAACAGAGACACAGGCGCAGACGTGCAGCAGGGACCTGCTCCAAGGATTCCTTTTAGATTAAGTCCCTGTGTAAACCTTTTTTACTGTCTCTTGTTGATACACATCCACCGTTGAGAAGGATGATGACGTCTTGGCATGTGGCCACGCCAGAACAATGCACGTACCTGGACACAAGGGGCTTCTTACAAAGGCCATTACTTAGGCCCGGTTTATACCACAAAGACCAAATACCTTAGGGAGTGTTCGACATCGCGAGTTTGGCCCTATATGCATCAGCTCCGAATCATTGTCTTTGGTCAAATGTTGGGTTTGCCCGGCTCCTGTGTTTTGGTGCCTTACGTTCCGCTTTACCAGCTAAGGTAGCACCAAGAGAACTACTGCGATTGTGCCCTGGTTCATCCGGACGAGCACCTCAGTAGATAAAGCCGAAAACTGACTGTCATGATATAGCGTGAGACTGGTCAACCACTCGATGACCTGTTGGAATGTTAGAATTCCTCCGCCTTAACGAAGGGCCGTTTTCCGGCCAGGCATGTACGCACCCCTGGATCGGGAGAGTGCGGAGCCACCAGGGGCTATCTAGTAGCCCCACTGTCAAACTCCTATGGCTAAGTGAAAGTGCTAAAGCATTATAGTCTGGTTGCCTCGCTCGCTCCGCTATCACCTCCTTAATAGGACCAAGACGTTGGGTTAAGTGTGAACGCGTGTTTTTGCAAGCACCTCCGCATTATATGCGTGGGGGTTGAAGCCGACGACTGCAATCTTTCAGGTTATACACATGTATACATAAACGGCCGCCCAGGAGGCATCACATTACTTTTAGGCAAAAGTATAAAAATAGCCTTATAAAAATCTATAAAAGCGTTTCGCTTACAATGAGATTACATATCACTCAAACATAATATTTTTGAGCACTGGGTCTCTATCAAACGAGCACCCTCAAGAACTTCTTCAAAGTAGTGCTCAGCAGCCCTTCGACCTATGGCCGAATCCCGTGCTGCAACAGTGGTAGCATCCATCTCCACCCAGTATGCTTTAACACGGGCAAAGGCCATCCGTGCGCCCTCAATGCACGCCGACCTCTTCATCGCATTAATGCGCGACACCACGTCAAGGAACTGCTGCACCAAGCTGAAATAGCTATTCAATTTTGACCTTTCCGGCCATAGTTGATCCACAACAGACCTCATGGAGAGTCCGGACAACCTATTTAGTTCGGCCCATTCGGCTAATTGGTCAGACAATGAAAGTGGACGCTCGGGAGAATGGAATTGTCTCCAAAACAGCTGGTCTACTTCACGGTCCGTCTGACCCTGGAAGTACTTGGCTGCATCGGCACCGCTCACTGCCAAATCCATATACACACCCTCCGAACTCCACAGCTGATCCAGAGGGGCATACCGTGGATCTCCGAACTTCCTCCGCAACATAAAGGATTTCCCAGCTACAATATCCCCGGCTTCCCGCAACTCCTCCTTCTTTGCCCTCATAGCAGAGCGGAGGTCTTTTCTTGTCGCAGCAACATTCTCAAGGTCCGATGCCTTCGCCTGGTTTTCCTTTTCAAGAACCCGGCAACGGTCGGTGGCGGCTTTTAATTCTATGGCCATCTTGGCCATCTTATCACGGCTCTCTCCATGCGCGGCCTTATCGGCTTGCAACTCTTCGGCCGCCTTCAAAGCAGCCGCATTACCCAACCTCGCTTGTTCCTTGGCTCGGGCAAGTTCTGCCCGCAAGGCTTCAATAGTGGCAGCTCCATCTGTAGTCACAACATATTAAAGATACTGGCATCATGTTGCTCTTCCTATGTGGCGTTTACCAGATAATGACACTTACACTGTGCCTCGTCAAGCCTTTTGTTAACAAGCTCGATGTCGGCGTCTGCCGCATCCAACTGCCGTTCTAAATGGGCAAACTCGCGAGTCCGGCTAGCCACCGGATCTTCCATCACCTGCACATAGAGGCAGTATGGTTATTACCTGGGAATATGATCCGCTGTTCGTCGTCGTTTCCGACAACGACCAGAGTCTCAGGGGCTACTATCTACACAGGGTACACCTAGCATGTGCAGGACTATCATACATTATTTTACGTACCTCAAAGCGTGTCAGTAGACTCATAAAAGCTTTATGCAATCCGCTTTCGGCGGACGAGATTCTCTCCATCACCGTATTCATCAGCACACGATGTTCATCTGAGATGGCCGCTCGCCCCACCAACTCCCTCAGAACATCCGATCGCACACTAGACGGTGCCAGACTCTTTTGTCTGCTCTCTTCGGGAGCCGGACACTGGGAGCTTCGGGGGTCGACGGGATTATCTTCTGGCCTCGCCGGACTCGAAGAGGCCCTCCGCGACGACACTTCAGGGTCACCCGCTTCCGGAGCGGAGGAGTCCGGAGGAGGCGTTTCTCTCTCCATCATCTCCGGAAGAAGATCCCCCGAAGACGAGCTCATTTGAGAGGGGCTAAGGCCCGAACTGCAAAGATATATGTGGTGGTTATTTTCTCAGAAGAAAAAGATGGCATATCTGTACTGTTAAAGTATTTCGGGTCACTTATGACTCATGGGAGAATTGATCCCCCCGCGGACTTTGTGCAGCAACAACACCCCCCAAGGTAGGACCCTCTGTGGGAGACTTCTTCTCCCGTTTGGAAGCTTCGGCTTCCGAATCCCCGGGCGCGGTCCTTTTCCTCTTCCGGTCGTCTTCCTTCATGGAGACGCTCGCTCCCTCGGTTAGAATGGGCAGCGTTGGGGGCCCGCGTCCGCCCTTGTTATCCTCTATAGTATCTTCCTTCAAGGGCTCCGGGCAAGGTGCGATCTGGAGCATCTTTTCCAGTACCGGATTTTCCAAACCCTCAGGGAGGGGGACAAACACCGAATCAACTTCGCCTTTGTTAACCAGTCCTGATCAAAAAGCAAACTCTCAGAAATAACGTCGTAACAAATGAGAGACAGTATGTTCGGCCAGAAGATTTCTTACCTGTTCGGCGGTGCGGGTACTGCTCAGGCCCACGTCCTTGGTGATTTCCGAACACTTTACCTGAGGTCCGAAGAATGACTTGTACATCTCCT
Source organism: Triticum dicoccoides (assembly GCF_002162155.2). Classification (NCBI taxonomy): domain Eukaryota; kingdom Viridiplantae; phylum Streptophyta; class Magnoliopsida; order Poales; family Poaceae; genus Triticum; species Triticum dicoccoides. Next base: position 515,149,670 of record NC_041380.1, read on the forward strand.
CGTGCGTCAGGCCGAGGAAATTTTGAATGGCACGCGGTCCCTCGGGATTGAACTCCCACAAGCGAAGGGGCCGGTGTTTGCAAGGCTTGACTTGACGAACCAGCATAACTTGTGTTACCGCAACCAAACTGAAATCTCCATTGAAGAAATCTTGAATGCGGCTTTGCAGTATGGACACGTCCTTGGCTGGACCCCAGCTCAATCCTCTGCTAATCCATGACATCAATTGTGGTGGAGGGCCCGGGCGGAAACCAGGGGCGGCCGCCCACTTGGCACTTCTAGGAGCCGTGATGTAGAACCACTCCTGTTGCCACAATTCAGACACCTCTGGAATGGAACCTTTGGGCCATGGAGCTCCCATCATCTTGCGTATTGAGGCACCTCCACACGCCGCATGTTGCCCCTCGATCATCTTCGGCTTTACTTCAAAGGTCTTAAGCCACATGCCAAAGTGAGGGGTAACCCGGAGGAAGGCCTCACACACGACAATAAATGTCGCGATATGAAGAAAGGAGTCCGGAGCTAGATCATGGAAATCTAGCCCGTAATAAAACATCAAGCCCCTGACGAAAGGATCCAGAGCAAGGCCTAGACCTCAGAGGAAGTGAGAGACAAACAAGAAGATCTCGTTGGGTTCGGGGGAGGGGACGGCCTGCCCTCGGGCAGGCAGCCGATGCGGAATCTCGGCGGTCAGATATCTGGCCCCCCTCAACTTTTTGATGTCTTCTTCCATGACGGAGGAAGGCACCCATCGGCCTTGAAGACTAGATCCGGACATGACTGAAGGTTTGGAGCACCTGACCTGAACTTTGGGCGCTTGAGCTTGAGGTGGGGGAAGGATTCGATTGAGCGCGGGAGGGAAAAATAAAAGCCTTGACCCTTTATAAAGAGGGTGAATATCGAGCGTCCTCTCCATGTCCGTTTGGGCTTGCCTATAATCTAGGAGTCCTAGAAGCAGTTGGGTTACCCACGCCCGTATTGATGAGAATCCCGGAATAAGGGGACACGATCTCTGCTTTAACAAGGCGTGCCAAGAAAACCGCCTCGCATGACGCACTGAGGTGGGATAATAATACGACTCGGATAAAGGCTTGGCCGTAGGTTGTCACACTACGGAATACGTTAGCAGATTAGATTTGTGTAAATATTATTCTCTCTATGGCAATATGTGGAAACTTATTTTGCAGAGCCGGACACTATCTTTGGGTCCAAAATCTTCTATGAAGTACTTGGAGGAGGAACCCGCCTTGCAATGCCGAAGACAATCTGCGCGCCGAACTCGTCGTCATTGAAGCCTGGTTCAGGGGCTACTGAGGGAGTCCTGGATTAGGGGGTGTTCGGATAGACGGACTATATCTCCAGCCGGACTCATGGACTATGAAGGTACAAGATTGAAGACTTCATCCCGTGTCCGAAAGGGACTTTCCTTCGCGTGGAAGGCAAGCTTGGCGATACGGATATGCAGATCTCCTACCATTGTAACCGACTTTGTGTAACCCTAACCCTCTCCGGTGTCTATATAAACCGGAGGGTTTTAGTCCATAGGACAACATACACAACAACAATCATACCATAGGCTAGCTTCTAGGGTTTAGTCTCTCCGATCTCGTGGTAGATCTACTCTTGTACTACCCATATCATCAATATTAATCAAGCAGGACCTAGGGTTTTACCTCCATCGAGAGGGCCCGAACCTGGGTAAAACTTCGTGTCCCTTGCCTCCTGTTACCATCCGGCCTAGACGCACAGTTCAGGACCCCCTACCCGAGATCTGCCGGTTTTGACACCGACAGCCGGCCCTCCCCCTCCTCCACTCCTTTATATACGGGGGAGGGGGGCACCCCATAGACACACAAGTTGATCATTGATCTTTAGCCGTGTGCGGTCCCCCCTCCACCATAATCCACCTCGGTAATATCGTAGCGGTGCTTAGGCGAAGCCCTGTTCCGGTAGCAACATCATCACCGTCATCACGCCGTCGTGCTGACGAAGCTCTCCCTCGAAGCTCTACTGGTTCGTGAGTTCGCGGAACGTCACCGAGCCGAACGTGTGCAGATCACGGAGGTGTCATACCTTCAGTGCTAGATCGGTCGATCGTGAAGACGTACGACTACATCAACCGCGTTGTCATAACGCTTCCGCTTACGGTCTACAAGGGTACGTAGATGATAATCTCCTCTCTCATTGCTATGCATCACCATGATCTTGCGTGTGCGTAGGGAATTTTTTGATATTACTGCGTTCCCCAACAGTGGCATCCGAGCCAGGTTTATGCGTAGATGTTATATGCACGAGTAGAACACAAAGGAGTTGTCGGCGTGGGTATATACATATTGCTTGCCGTCACTAGTTGATTCTAGATTCAGCGACATTGTTGGATGAAGCGGCCCAAACCGACATTACGCGTACGCTTACGCGGGACTGGTTCTACCGACGTGCTTCGCACACAGGTGGCTAGTGGGTGTCTGTTTCTCCAACTTTAGTTGAATCGGATTCAATGAACATGGTTCTTTCAGAAGATCAAAAAGCAATCACTATACCACGTTGTGGTTTTTGATGCGTAGGTAAGAACGGTTCTTGCTCAGCCCGTAGCAGCCACATAAAACTTGCAACAACAAAGTAGAGGACGTCTAACTTGTTTTTGCAGGCCATGTTGTGATGTGATATGGTCAAGACATGATGAGATATAAATTGTTGTATGAGATGATCATGTTTTGTTAAAGTTATCGGCAACTGGTAGGAGCCTTATGGTTGTCTCTTTATTGCATAAGATGCAAGCACCATATAATTGCTTTACTTTATCGCTATTCGATAGCAATAGTTGCAAAAGCAATAGTTGGTGAGACAACCATGTGATGACACGTTGATAGAGATCAAGATGATGGAGATCATGGTGTCATGTCTGTGACGATAGAGATCATGACGGTGTTTTGGAGATGGAGATCAAAGGCACAAGATGATGATGGCCATATCATGTCACATATTTTGATTGCATGTGATGTTTATCCTTTATGTATCTTATTTTGCTTAGTTCGGCGGTAGCATTATAAGATGATCTCTCACTAAATTTCAAGGTATAAGTGTTATCCCTGAGTATGCACCATTGTGACAGTTCGACGTGCTGAGGCACCACGTGATGATCGGGTGTGATAAGCTCCGTTGGAAATATGCCCTAGAGGCCATAATAAAATGGTTATTATTGTATTTCCTTGATCATGATAATTGTCTATTGTTCATGCTATAATTTTATTAACCGGAAACTGTAATACATATGTGAATACATAGACCACAACATGTCCCTAGTAAGCCTCTAGTTGACTAGCTCGTTGATCAATAGATGGTCATGGTTTCCTGACCATGGACATTGGATGTCATTGATAACGGGATCACATCATTAGGAGAATGATGTGATGGACAAGACCCAATCCTAAGCCTAGCACAAGATCGTATAGTTCGTTTGCTAAAGCTTTTCTAATGTCAAGTATCATTTCCTTAGACCATGAGATTGTGCAACTCCCGGATACCGTAGGAATGCTTTGGGTGTACCAAACGCCACAACGTAACTACGTGGCTATAAAGGTGCACTACGGGTATCTCCGAAAGTGTCTGTTGGGTTGGCACGAATCAAGACTGGGATTTGTCACTCCGTGTAAACGGAGAGGTATCTCTGGGCCCACTCGGTAGGACATCATCATAATGTGCACAATGTGACCAAGGAGTTGATCACGGGATGATGTGTTACGGAACGAGTAAAGAGACTTGCCGGTAACGAGATTGAACAAGGTGTCGGGATACCGGCGATCAAATCTCGGGCAAGTACTATACCGGTAGACAAAGGGAATTGTATACGGGATTGACTGAATCCTTGACATCATGGTTCATCCGATGAGATCATTGTGGAACATGTGGGAGCCAACATGGGTATCCAGATCCCGTTGTTGGTTATTGAGCAGAGAGATGTGTCGGTCATGTCTGCATTATTCCCGAGCCCGTAGGGTCTACACACTTAAGGTTCAATGACTCTAGGGTTATAGGGAAAGTATGTACGCGGTTACTGAATGTTGTTCGGAGTCCCGGATGAGAGCCCGGACGCCACGAGGAGTTTCAGAATGGTCCGGAGGTGAAGATTGATATATTGTACGAAGGGTTTTGGAGTCCAGAAGTGTTCCGGAGGTACCGGGTGATGACGAGCATGATCGAAAGGTGTTCCGGGAGCCCCGGAAAGTGTTGGGGGGCTTCATGGGCCAAGGGAAGGGGGCAAACCAGCCCACTAAGTGTCTGTGCGCCCCCCTCACCTATTCCCACATGACCAGGGGGTTTGGGGCGCCCCATCTAGGGTTCCCACCTCCTGGCTTGGGGGCCAAGTCACCCAAGGGGGAGATCCCATCTGCCCTGGCCGCCGCCCCCTAGGGGAAACCCTAGGGCGCCTCCCATTGCCCTTGCCCCTATATATAGTGGAGGTTTTGGGGCTGCACAACACACGAGTCTCTCTCTCCCAAGGCACAACCCTACCTCTCTCCCTCCTCGTCTCTCGTAGTGCTTGGCGAAGCCCTACTGGAGTACCGCGCTCCTCCACCACCACCACCACGCCGTCGTGTTGCTGCTGGACGGAGTCTTCCCCAACCTCTCCCTCTCTCCTTGCTGGATCAAGGCATGTGAGACGTCACCGGGCTGCACGTGTGTTGAACACGGAGGCGCCGTTGTTCGACGCTTAGATCGGAATCGACCGCAATCTGAATCGCTACGAGTACGACTACCTCATCCGCGTTCTAGTAACGCTCCCGCTTAGCGATCTACAAGGGTATGTAGATGCACTCCCCTTCCCCTTGTTGCTAGATTACTCCATAGATTGATTTTGGTGATGCGTAGAAAATTTTAAATTTCTGCTACGATCCCCAACAAGCTCTACGTTCACATACAACAGGTGCAAGCCAGGTTTGCACACGCGGAATACTCGGGTTAAACTTGACGAGCCTAGCATATGCAGAGATGGCCTCGGAACTCTAGAGACCGAAAGGTCGAGCGTGAATCATATAGTAGATATGATCAACATAGTGATGTTCACCATTGAAAACTACTCCATCTCACGTGATGATCGGACATGGTTTAGTTGATTGGATCACGTGATCATTTAGATGACTAGAGGGATGTCTATCTAAGTGGGAGTTCTTAAGTAATATGATTAATTAAACTTTAATTTATCATGAACTTAGTCCTGATAGTATTTGCATATCTATGTTGTAGATCAATATCTTGTGATGTAGCTCCCCATTTATTTTTTGATATGTTCCTAGAGAAAAATAAGTTGAAAGATGATAGTAGCAATGATGCGGACTGGGTCTGTGATCAGAATTATCCTCATTGTTGCACAGAAGAATTATGTCCTTGATGCGCCGCTAGGTGACAGACCTATTGCAGGAGCAGATGCACATGTTTTGAACGTTTGACAAAGCTCAGCATGATGACTACTTAATAGTTTAGTGCACATGCTTTACGGCTTAGAACCGGGACTTCAAAAACGTTTTGAATGCCACGGAACATATAAGATGTTCTAAGAGTTGAAATTGGTATTTCATACTCATGCCCGTGTCGAGAGGTATGAGACCTCTGATAGTACTTTGCCTACAAGGTGGAGGAGAATAGCTCAACCAGTGAGCATGTTCTCAGATTGTCTCAGTACTACAATTGCTTAAATCAAGTGGGAGTTAATCTTCCAGATAAGATAGTAATTGATAAAGTTCTCTAGTCACTATCACCAAGTTATTAGAACTTAGTGATGAACTATAATATGCAAGGGATGATGAAAGTAATTCCCAACCTCTTCGCGATGCTGAAATCGGTGAAGGTAGAAATCAAGAAATAGCATCAAGTGTTGATGGTTAACAAGACCACTAGTTTCAAGAAAAGGGCAAAGGGAAAGAAACATGAACTTCAAAGAAGAAAGGCGAGCAAGTTGCCACTCCCATGAAAAAGCTCAAAGCTAGACCCAAGCCTGGAACTGAGTGCTTCTACTGCAAAGGAAATGGTCACTGGAAGTGGAACTGCCCTAGATACTTGGTGGATAAGAAGGATAGCAAAGTGAACAAAAGTATATATTTGATACACATGTTATTGATGTGTACTTTACTAGTGTTTATAACAACACCTCGGTATTTGATACTGGTTCAGTTACTAAGAGTAGTAACTCGAAACGGGAGTTGCAAAATAAACAGATACTAGTTAAGGGCGGGGTGATGATGTGAGTTGGAAGTGATTCCAAGGTTGATAAGATCACCATCACACACTCCCTTTACCTTCGGGATTAGTGTTAAACCTAAAATAAATGTTATTTGGTGTTTGCGTAAAGCATAATATGATTGGATCATGTTTATTGCAATATGGTTATTCATTTAAGTCAAGGATAATTGTTATTCTGCATGAATAAAACCTTCTGAGGTCATACGCCCAAGGTGAATGGTTTATTGAATCTCGATCGCAGTAATACACATATTCATAATATTGAAGCCAAAAGATGCAAAGTTAATAATGATAGTGCAACTTATATGTGGCACTACCGTTTAGGTCATATTGGTGTAAAGCGCATGAAGAAACTCCATGCTGATGGGCTTTTGGAATCACCTTATTATGAATCATTTGATGCTTGCGAACCATTCCTCGTGGGCAAGATGACTACAACTCCGTTCTCCGAAACAATGGAGCAAGCAACTGACTTATTGGAAATAATACATACTAATGTATGCAATTCAATGAGTGTTGAGGCTCGCGGCGGGTATCGTTATTTTCTGATCTTCACAGATGATTTGAGCAGATATGGGTATATCTAGTTGACGAAACATAAGTCTGAAACATTTGAAAAGTTCAAAGAATTTCAGAGTGAAGTGGAAAATCATCGTAACAAGAAAATGAAGTTTCTACGATCTGATCGTGGAGGAGAATATTTGAGTTACGAGTTTGGTCTTCATTTGAAACAATGCGGAATAGTTTCTCAACTCACGCCACCTGGAACACCACAGCGTAATGGTGTGTCGGAACATCATAACCGTACTTTATTAGATATGGTGCAATCTATGATGTCTCTTACCGATTTATCACTATCGTTTTGAGGTTATGCATTAGAGACAGCTGCATTCACGTTAAATAGGGCACCATCAAAATCTATTGAGACGACACCATATGAACTGTGGTTTAGCAAGAAACCTAAGCTGTCGTGTCTTAAAGTTTGGGGTTATGATGCTTATGTGAAAAAGTTTCAACCTGATAAGCTCGAACCCAAATCGGAGAAATGTGTCTTCAATGGATACCCAGAGGAAACTGTTGGGTACACCTTCTATCACAGATCTGAAGGCAAGATATTCGTTGCTAAGAATGGATCCTTTCTAGAGAAGAAGTTTCTCTCGAAAGAAGTGATTGGGAGGAATGTAAAACTTGATGATGTAATTGTACCTTCTCCCGAATTGGAAAGTAGTTCATCACAAAAATCAGTTCTAGTGATTCCTACACCAATTAGTGAGGAAGTTAATGATGATGATCATAAAACTTCAGATCAAGTTACTACCGAACCTCATAGGTCAACCAGAATACGTTCCGCACCAGAGTGGTACAGTAATCCTGTTCTGGAGGTCATATTACTTGACCATGACGAACCTACGAACTATGAGGAAGTGATGATGAGACCAGATTCCGCGAAATGGCTTGAAGCCATGAAATCTAAGATGAGATCCATGTATTAGAACAAAGTATGGACTTTGATTGACTTGCCCGTTGATCGGTGAGCCACTAAGAATAAATGGATTTTCAAGAGGAAGACGGACACTGATAGTAGTGTTACTATCTACAAAGCTCGAATTGTCGCAAAAGGTTTTTGACAAGTTTAAGGTGTTGACTACGATGAGATTTTCTCACTCGAAGCGATGCTTAAGTCTGTCCGAATCATGTTAGCAATTGCCACATTTTATGAAATCTGGCAAATGGATGTCAAAACTGCATTCCTTAATGGATTTCTTAAAAAAAGTTGTATATGATGCAACAAGAAGGTTTTGTCAATCCTAAAGGTGCTAACAAAGTGTGCAAGCTCCAGCAATCCATCTATGGACTGGTGCAAGCATCTCGGAGTTGGAATATATACTTTGATAAAGTGATCAAAGCATATGGTTTTATACAGACTTGCGGTGAAGCCTGTATTTACAAGAAAGTGAGTGGGAGCACTACAGCATTTCTTATAAGTATATGTGAATGACATATTGTTGATCAAAAATAATGTAGAATTTTCTGGAAAACATAAAGGAGTGTTTGAAAAGAGTTTTTCAAAGAAAAGACCTCGATGAAGCTACTTACATATTGAGCATCAAGATCTATAGAGATACATCAAGATGCTTGATATATTTTCAATGAGTACATACCTTGACAAGATTTTGAAGTAGTTCAAAATGGAAAAGTCAAAGAAGGAGTTCTTGCCAGTTTTGCATGGTGTGAAGTTGAGTAAAGACTCAAAACCCGACCACGACAGAAAATAGAAAGAGAATGAAAAGTCATTCCCTATGCCTCAGTCATAGGTTCTAAAAAGTATGCTATGCTGTGTATTAGACCTATTGTGTACCTCACCATAAGTTTGGCAAGAGAGTAAAATAGTGATCCAGGAGTGGATCACTTTACAACGGTCAAAAATATCCTTAGTGGAATAAGGAAATGTTTCTCGGTTATGGAGGTGACAAAGAGTTCATCGTAAAGAGTTACGTCGATGCAAGCTTTGACACCGATCTGGATGACTCTAAGTCTCAATCTAGATACATATCGAAAGTGGGAGCAATTAGCTAGAGTAGCTCCATGCAAAGCATTGTAGACATCGAAAATTTGCAAAATACATACGACTCTGAATGTGGCAGACCCGTTGACTAAATTTCTCTCACAAGCAAAACATGATCACTCTTTGGGTGCTAATCACATAGCGATGTGAACTAGATTATTTACTCTAGTAAACCATTTGGGTGTTAGTCACATGGATATGTGAACTAATCACATAAAGATGTGAACTATTGGTGTTAAATCACATGACGATGTGAACTAGATTATTGACTCTAGTGCAAGTGGGATACTGAAGGAAATATGCCCTAGAGGAAATAATAAAGTTGTTATTTATATTTCCTTATATCACGATAAATGTTTATTATCCATGCTAGAATTGTATTATCCAGAAACTTAGTACATGTGTGAATACATAGACAAAAAGAGTGTCCCTAGTGTGCCTCTACTTGACTAGCTCGTTAATCAAAGATGGTTAAGTTTCCTAGCCATGGACATGTGTTGTCATTTGATGAACGGGATCACATCATTAGAGAATGATGTGATGGACAAGACCCATCCGTTAGCTTAGCATAATGATCGTTCAGTTTTATTGCTACTGCTTTCTTCATAACTTATACATGTTCCTCTGACTATGAGATTATGCAACTCCCGAATACCGGAGGAACACCTTGTGTGCTATCAAACATCACAACGTAACTGGGTGATTATAAAGATGCTCTATAGGTGTCTCCAATGGTGTTTGTTGAGTTGGCATAGATCGAGATTAGGATTTGTCACTCCGTGTATCGGAGAGGTATCTTTGGGCCCTCTCGGTAATGCACATCACTCTAAGCCTTGCAAGCACTGTGACTAATGATTTAGTTGTGGCATGATGCATTACGGAACGAGTAAAGAGACTTGCTGGTAACGAGATTGAACTAGGTATGAGGATACCGACGATCGAATCTCGGGCAAGTAACATACCGATGACAAAGGGAACAACGTATATCGTTATGCGGTTTGACCGATAAAGATCTTCGTAGAATATGTAGGAACCAATATGAGCATCTAGGTTCCGCTATTGGTTATTGACCGGAGACATGTCTCGGTCATGTCTACATAGTTCTCGAACCCGTAGGGTCCGCACGCTTAACGTTCGGTGACGATCGGTATTATCAGTTTATGTGTTTTGATGTACTGAAGGTAGTTCAGAGTCCCAGATTTGATCATGTACATGACGAGGAGTCTCGAAATGGTCGAGACATAAAGATCGATATATTGGACGACTATGTTTGGACATCGAAAGGGTTGCGAGTGAAGTTCGGGCACACACCGGAGTACCGAGGGGTTACCGGAACCCCCAGAGGAGTTTAATGGGCCTTATGGGCCTTAGTGGAAAGAGAGGAGGGGCTGCCAGGGCAGGCTGCACGCCCCTCCCCCTCTGGTTCGAATTGGACTAGGAAGGGGGGGGCTTTCCTTCTCCCTCTTTCCTCCTTCCTTCTCCTACTACTACTACATGGAAAGGGGGGAATCCTACTCCCGGTGGGAGTAGGACTCCCCATGGGGCGCACCATAGGAGGGCTGGCCCTCCCCCCTCCACTCCTTTATATACGGGGGAGGGGGCACCCCATAGACACACAAGTTGATCATTGATCTTTAGTCGTGTGCGGTGCCCCCTCCACCATAATCCACCTCGGTAATATCGTAGCGGTGCTTAGACGAAGCCCTGTTCCAGTAGCAACATCATCACCGTCATCACGTCGTCGTGCTGACGAAGCTCTCCCTCGAAGCTCTACTGGATCGTGAGTTCACGGGACGTCATCGAGCCGAACGTGTGCAGATCGCGGAGGTGCCGTACCTTCGGTGCTAGATCGGTCGATCATGAAGACGTACGACTACATCAACCGCGTTGTCATAACGCTTCCGCTTACGGTCTACGAGGGTACGTAGATGATACTCTCCCCTCTCGTTGCTATGCATCACCATGATCTTGCGTGTGCGTAGGAATTTTTTTGAAATTACTGCGTTCCCCAACAGTGAAGTGTTCAATTTATGTGCAGGTACTGGTCATTGCCTGGATGAGATAACTCCATGGTTTGATGAACTAATTCTTCACCAAGGGAAATAATTGTTGCATACTACAAACCCTTTCTCTTTAGGGCCCAACGTGATATTCACCAGGCATAAAAACTAGTCGGGATATCAGTAGCACGCACCATTGTGTCTCATAACTCCACCACTGCTTTGAGCAGAGATGTGGTTATCCACATCACCAATCTCCTTCGGTTGCCTCCCCGTCGTCACCATCTCCTGATCTAACTACTCCGTCCATGTGTCTCCTAACAAACTAAACAATCTACCACCCACAAGGATAAAACCCTAGATCCACACTCTATGTGCCTCATTAACGAGGATTTTATTTCAGTGAAAGGCAACATGTGTTCCATCGATTGCGAGCCACCCCTGGTGAATTTACAATCTTGAAGCCACACAACTTCAATATAAGTAGGTGGTGTGTGTGTGTGTGTGTGTGTGTGTGTGTGTGTGTGTGTGTGTGTGTGTGTGTGGCGTCACCTACCTCCTCGCATGAGGTCCTCGGGACAATGGTACCCTCCCGAATGGTGTAGTGTCGGCTCCTGCATCCATAGCAGCACAGGGTCACCCCCCTCACTCGCGGTGGCGCAATGGAGATCCCCTCCATTCCCTGCATCTCCTCGCTCAATCTGTGTAGTGGAATATTGTCCCCACCTCCATCATTTTTCATCGCCTCGCTCGATCTATGACGCCCTGTGGCGGCCCGGTTCTTGTTGTATTGTGATTAGGACCTCCTTAGATGTGAAGTGAAAAAAAGTCAGATCTACATTGGTCCAATGCTGCTCTTCCAAATAACTTTTCATGGGTTGCATGAATTATTTTTTGGGCCTATACTTCACTAGAGTATTGGCATGAATACCCTCTCCTAAATAGGGCTTAAAGGTTTTTGATGTACACATGTGTATCTTACATGTTACACTTTCATCCAAGGTGAGCATAGTCAAAATGCTACATATATGCTTGATATGGATGTGAGTGTGCCACCATGTGCATACAGAAAGAGATATGTAATCCTATCTGGGAGTACTTCTTTATCCCGATGGAACTCCAAAAAGTACTAAATTCACTCTATACTTGAATTATGGCAAGCTAACCATGCTTCACGGCATGTGCATGCGCGCGTGTGTGTATATATATTAGCATCCCTTCTCGATTATAACTCCTAGGAGAATTTCCATTGGTTTTGCCTCTATTCTTCTTCTCAGTTTACTCCGGATGATGCCAGGAGCTCATGGTAATTATTCATTCAATGTTATTATCAAATGCTCTTATTGGTGAAAGATCCTATACATTTTGACTGCAATTTGTTGGTGATTTGGATGTCTCGTGGGAAAGCAACCTTTGAGAAGAAACTAATAAAATCTCCTTCTAAAATTGTGTTTCCCACCCGCTCTATTATATTGTATTGGGCAGGGCTTCAGAGCTGAAGACGGAGGCTGGGGGTCTCAAGACCAATCATGTTACTTTGCTAGGTCTCTGCCAAGGATCCATTCAGGAGGTTGCGCCTGGTCGATGAAGTTGTTGGTTGTTGCCGAAGTGCAGATTTCTTGCGGTTTGTTAGGTCCTGGTGGTGTCCTTTTGTTGTTACTAGGAATCGTATATGTGCAATGCACGTGGAGTAATTTTAGGTATGATATTATTTGCATGTGTATTTTAGGTAGGATATTGATTGCATGTTGTTAGAGTTATATTAGTCATGTCTTTTGGCCTTTCATTCTAGTCTCTTGGTATTCTCTTGGGGTCTTTTGGCATCCTCATGTATGTGTATATATGATGGCTTTGGCCTCCTGATAATACTAGTTGCATTCCTAACATGGTATTAGAGCTTTAGGCATTTTTTTTCACACACCGCAACTTGTGCTCCTATCCAATTGCGCGGCCGCGTTCCTGCTTTCTCCGGCTGTGCTGCTCCACGTTGTGTGCTGCTCTTGCCCTCAACCGCCACTGCAAGCGTGAACAAGCCACTCCTCTTCCCGAATCAAGCCTCCAGCCGCCGATCTCTGTTGCATCCTGCTGCCGATCTCTGTTTGCATCCTGCCGCTGATCTGCTACGTTCAGGCCGTACGCCGTCATCCCGCTGATTTTGCCGCCTGCCGCCGTACGCCGGATCTCGCCGTCCTCCGCTGCCAACCGGCTCGGCCGTCGTCTCATCTCCCAGCTTGGTCGCGTCTCCTCAAGATCGGCCACTCTGCGGCTGGCTTCCCAGGCTTCCACCACCGGCCGCCGTCTCCTCAAGGTCGGCCCGCTGCCGGTTGACTTCCCAGGCTGTCGCCGCCGGGCGTCCCCAGGGTGTCGCTGCCGGTCCCGGCCCGGTCCGCCGCCTGTCACCCGTCCGGTCCTTCCCTCTCTGCGCGGCTGTGGCGCTGTGCTGCTCGCTGCCCGCGGGCGCTCGCAAGGTCGCGAGGTCACGCGTGTCGCCTGAAACTGCTGCTGCTGGTTCACGTCTGATCGTGATCCAGATCTGTTGGTTGTTCTTTCAAAAAGAGAGAGAGAGAGTAAAAAAAGAGGCAAAAAAAAAGTAAAAAAAAGAGAGACATGTCGTTTCCGTCGGGCCTGCATTTTCGTCGCTGCCCACAAACTACCGATGGTGTTCCCTATATTGATCCCGTCCCACATATGCGCCGCCCCTCGGTGTTTGGTGCTCGTCCGCCTCTGATGTTGCCCTCTATGGCGTCTTCAGCAGGCTGTGATGGTCGTTATTCGTCGACTCTTCTAGCGGCTTCTGCCTGTGGTGGTGGTGCCTGCTCTACACCGACTCCCCTTGCCGCTTCCGCGCGCGTCGGTGACAACTACTCTCAGTCGACTCTACACACGGCTTTTACGGGTGGTGGCAACCGCTCTTCGTCAGCAGATGGTTCTACCTCGACGTCTACCATTGTGCCTTTGTCCGCACATGAGATTGCACAACTCCGATGCCTTCTTGATACTTGGGATTCTTCACCGATAGGTTCTGCTGGTTCTGCGCCTGAGTTTTTGGGCAATGAGAGACCACCTTCTACTCATTCAGGTACATCCTCATGGATTTTTGATACTGGCGCATCTTTTCATATGACTTATGATTCCTCCACTTTGATATCCATTCGACCTGTCAAGTCTCCTGTTCGTGTTCATACTGCTGATGGCATTTCCCTTCCTGTCACTAGTCAAGGCACTCTTAGCACATCTTCCTTTCTTGTTCCCTCTGTTGCTCATGTTTCTCGACTTAGCATGCAACTCTTTTCAGGTAGTCAGATTGTTGACTCTAATTGCAGGGTCAATCTCGACTTTGATTCATGTTCTGTTCAAGATCGTCGCACAGGCGCTCTGCTTGGTGCTGGCCGTCGACGCCATGATGGTCTTTGGGAGCTTGACTGGCTTCGTCTTCCCTCTGATGCCACCGCCGCTAGTCTCGTTGCCCCTGTTGCCTCATCTGCTAGCTTTTTTCAGCAGTGGCATCATCGTCTTGGCCATTTATGTGGTTCTCGTTTCTCATCTTTAGTTCATCGTGGTGTTCTGGGGTCTGTCTCCGGCAACGCCTCATTGGATTGTCTTGGTTGTAGGCTTGGTAAGCAGATTCAGCTACCCTATCCTCACAGTGAGTCGGTGTCTAAGCATCCTTTTGATTTGGTTCATTCAGATGTTTGGGGTCCTTCTCCCTTCGCTTCGAAAGGGGGTCATCGCTACTATATTCTCTTTATAGACGATTTTACTCGCTACACCTGGATCTATTTCATGTCTTCTCGTAGCAAGGTCTTATCTATATACAAAAAATTTGCTGTCGTGGTTCATACCCAATTCTCCACTCCTATTCGTGTTTTTCGTGGAGATTCTGCTGGTGAGTATATCTCTCGTGCGTTGCGAGGATTTCTTGCTGAACAGGGTACTCTTCCCCAGTTCTCTTATCCTGGTGCTCATGCTCAGAATGGTGTGGCTGAGCGCAAGCATCGTCACCTTCTTGAGACGGCACGTGCGATGATGATTGCTGCCTCTCTTTCGCCTCACTTTTGGGCTGAGGTTATTTCCACTTCCACATATCTCATCAATATTCAACCATCTGCTGCTTTGCAGGGTGGTATTCCTTTCGAACGTCTTTTCAATTGTTCTCCTGATTATTCGACGCTTCGATTGTTTGGTTGTGTTTTCTATGTTCTTCTTCCCCCACGTGAACGCACCAAGCTAACCGCTCAGTCTATTGAGTGTGTCTTTGTAGGATACAGTGATGAACATAAGGGTTATCGGTGTTGGGATCCTGTCGGTCGTCGGATGCGTATTTCTCGGGATGTGACTTTTGACGAGTCTCGTCCTTTCTACCCACAACCATCCTCCTCGACCTTTTCTGTGGAGGACATCTCTTTTCTCACATTTCCCGATACACCTCCCTTTGTGCCCCATATTCCTACTCCTCCTTCCCCTGTTGTTGTAGATACGGCACCATCCTCTCCAACTGTTTCTTCCCCTCCCACGTGCATGACTCTCCACCTTCATCCCCGATACCTTCTTCATCAACGATTCCTTCCCCATCAACACCGATGTCTTCCCCATCTCCATCTCCTGTGATTCCTACCCGTCCATCTTTTCCTTTCCATTACACTTACCGTCCACGTGTTGTGGATGGGTCCACTGATGCACCATCTACTTCTAGTGTGCCTTCTTCCTCATCTCAGCCGACTTATGGTCTTCGACCTCGGCCTTGTCCTCCTCCTGACTGCTATTCTCCTTCCCGATATGGTCTTTCGGCTATACTTGAGCCTACCTCTTATCGTGATGCTATTGTTCATCCCGAATGGCAGTTTGCGATGGCCGAGGAGCTTGCTGCTCTTGAGCGCACTGGCACGTGGGATCTTGTTTCTCTTCCTCCTGGTGTTCATCCCATCACTTGTAAGTGGGTCTACATGATTAAGACTCGCTCTGATGGTTCTCTTGAGCATTATAAAGCTCGTCTTGTGGCTCATGGCTTTCAGCAGGAGCATGGTCGTGATTACGATGAGACTTTTGCTCATGTGGCCCATATGACCATTGTTCGCACACTTCTTGTTGTGGCCTCTGTTCGTCACTGGTCTGTATCTCAGCTTGATGTTAAGAATGCCTTTCTTAATGATGAGCTACGTGAGGAGGTTTACATGCAGCCACCACCTGGGTATTCTGTTCCTGATGGCGTGGTTTGTCGTCTTCGTCGCTCTTTATATGGCCTTAAACAAGCCCCTCGCGCCTGGTTTGAGCGTTTTGCCTCTGTAGTGACTGTCGCTGGCTTTTCAGCGAGCGCTCATGATCCGGCGTTGTTTGTACACCTTTCTGCTCGTGGCCGCACTCTTCTTCTTCTATATGTTGATGACATGATCATCACTGGCGACGATTTTGAGTATATTTCTTTTGTCAAGGCCCGTCTCAATGAGCAGTTTCTTATGTCTGATCTTGGTCCTCTTCGTTACTTTCTTGGGATTGAGGTTTCTTCCACCTCTGATGGCTTTTTTATTTCTCAAGAAAAGTATATTCAGGATCTTCTTACTCGTGCGGCTCTTAGTGATGAGCGCATTGTTGAGACTCCTATGGAGCTCAATGTTCAACTTCGCGCTTCTGATGGTGAGCCCTTGTCTGATCCGACGCGCTATCGTCATCTTATTGGCAGCCTTATCTATCTTGCTGTCACTCGTCCAGATATCTCCTATCCTGTCCATATTTTGAGTCAGTTTGTTTCTGCTCCCACTTCGGTGCACTATAGTCATCTTCTTCGTGTTCTACGATATCTTCGTGGCACGATCTCTCATCGTCTCTTTTTCCCTCGTTCTAGCTCGTTACAGCTCCAGGCCTATTCAGATGCTACATGGGCTAGTGATCCTATGGATCGCCGTTCACTTTCTGCTTACTGTGTTTTTCTTGGTGGTTCTCTCATTGCCTGGAAGACGAAGAAACAGACTGCAGTTTTCCGTTCGAGTGCAGAGGCTGAGTTACGAGCTATGGCTCTTCTGACGGCAGAGCTGACTTGGTTACGATGGTTACTGGAGGATTTTGGTGTTTCTGTTACTACACCTACCACCCTCTTGTCAGACAGTACGGGTGCTATCAGTATTGCGCGAGATCCCGTGAAGCATGAGCTTACCAAGCATATTGGTGTTGATGCTTATTATGTGCGCGCTGCTGTGCAGGATCATGTTATTGCTCTTCAGGATGTGCCTTCTGAGTTACAGCTTGCAGACTTCTTCACGAAGGCCCAGACTAGAGCACAACATGGATTTCACCTCTCCAAACTCAGTGTTGTAGATCCACCATGAGTTTGAGGGGGGGTGTTAGAGTTATATTAGTCATGTCTTTTGGCCTTTCATTCTAGTCTCTTGGCATCCTCTTGTGGTCTTTTGGCATCCTCATGTATGTGTATATATGATGGCTTTGGCCTCCTGATAATACTAGTTGCATTCCTAACACATGTGTATATTATGCATAATATTAATTGAATATTGATAATTGGTAGGATATTAATTGTTCCACAGATCTGATGATGGGTTGACGTCGAGTCTAAACTATTGGCAGTGGTGGGTAATTAAAGTATTATAAACGTGTTTGGTACTCAACATTGTAGCATTTTGAACCGCTAAATCGCATGATTTGATGGCCGAGATGATTTGGATTTGACCCTGTGGATCTTTCTATATTTGGTATAGATTGATATAGATATAGGTGTGTTTTCTTCTATTCATGTTCAGACCCAGTGCATAGTCCCAGCTGTGTTTTTCTTAGATTGTTGCCGGTATGAACTTTCTATAGCTTTAGTGCTATCAGGTTTTCGCCCGTAACGCAATAGCCAATTGTGGACATGCGTGATGAGTTCTCGCCTTTTCCCTTTCCTGCATATATGTACCATTGTCTGCTAAATTGTTGCATTTTCGTTATGAAAGTAATGGAAAATGGGGCTCAGTTCGAAATAAAATCAAATAAAAAGCCCATTAATTTCTTTTAATCTCATTTGATTGATTTCACAATTTTTGTGTAGCGTAGCATAGCATGTTGAACAGGAGGCGTACGTGTTGATTCTTGTGAGCATTTCATGGCGATTTCCCCCCTTAATTCGTATCTCCGGGTTTTCCGCTGGACATGCAGCTCCGTGTGAAACTGAACATGGGGGCCAGGGAGAGGACCGAGCGTTTGCTTGCCGTCCGATGAACACACGCTGCGCATCCGCCGAGGTTCAGCGAACACCACATCCAACGCATGCACAGGAGGACTTACAGATCCACGTTCGAGCACAAAGACAAAAAGTAGAAAATAATAAACACCTACCATAACTGGCGCCGTCGTCCAGCTAGCCGAGAGAGAGCGCCGCGCCACCACATCGCCGTTGTCGTCCGGCTAGCCCAGAGCAACCCGCGTGCCCAGCCATACATATACCCCGAGGTGCAAACCCTAGCTTCTAGTCATAGGCCCTAGCAATAGCATCGGCGCGCCGCCACCCCACCCCCACCCCCCGTTTCGCATCGATGGCCTCCATGTCCTCCAGCCTCCGCCGCCGGCCGGCCTTGACCCCTGCACCCCGCACCCGCACCCGCACCCGCGCCCCCGACTGGTAAGTCT
>NC_041380.1:515168483-515170927 GCF_002162155.2 Triticum dicoccoides
TCTCTCTCTCTCTCAGTCGCTTACGTTTCTAGCTTGCGGTAACAAACAATTCTGTGCGCGTGCGCGTGCGTGTGTCTCTTAGGAGGGAATGGGCGGGCATCCACAAGACCATGGCGAAGCAGATCGCAGGGCACGCGCTGGCGAACGACGTCGCGGACTACCTTCAGTTCCGCGCGGCGTGCGCGCCGTGGAGGGAAAACACCGCTGAGGATGACCCCAAGAAGCACAGCGTGCTCGACCATCGCTTCCACCCGCGCCGCTGGATCCTGCTGCCGAACGGGAGCAGCACCTATGTCGCCGACGACGACAGCCGCGATCGGCACAGCATGGTGAACCTATCCCGCCGGACAAAGATCGCCGTGGACCTGCCTCACCTCCAGGGCCACACCGTCGCCATCGGGTGCGGCGGCTCCCCCGGCGGCGTCCTCGTGCTCGTGCACGCGGAGACCCTCGTCGTGCGGCTTCTGAACCCGCTCACCGGGCAGCGCGTCGACCTCCCTTCCGTCGCGCCCGTGCTGGGCGGCCAGCGCATGGGACACCGCGACAAGGACTTCTCGCGCAAGTGCAAAGTGCTAGGAGCCGGGTTCGCGGGCGACTCCACGGTGGTGCTCCATTTCGGGTGGGACAACAAGCTCGTCTCCTCCAAGATCGGCGACGACCACTGGGAGATTATCAGCGAGGGCGATTTGCACTGCTCGGCCTTCCCGTTCCGCGGCAAGGTCTACTTCGCCGACAAGGGGAGGGAAGGGCTCATGGTGGTGGACGCCGAGGCCACGCCACCCAGTCTGGTGCTAGCTGCAAGATGGCCGACGAAGCGGCTCGAGTTCTGGTTCGCGTACATGGCCGACAGCTCCGGCGTGCTTCTGGTGCTGACCAACAAGGTCAATTACCAGGGGGGACAGGGGCAGGACGATGATTACACGGTAAAATTCGACTTATTCCGGCTGGACGCGGACGCCGGGAAGCTGATCCGGGTGAAGGACCTCGGCCAGCGCGCCATGTTCGTCGGTGATTACTCCGGCGCGTTCGTCGTGTCTGCCGAAGGTAACGTCGTCCCCAACGCCATATACTTCCATCAGGACCTGCACGAGAAACTTTTAGTGCGTGGTCTGTCTGATGGAAGAACCAGGCCAATGACTGAAGCCCAGGGCGGCTTCATCGACGATCTGACGTCTTATGTGCGTTGGAACGGGAGCAACAAGGAATGCTGATCGGTGATCATCTGCAACCGCCATACTAGTACCTCTCAAATGCTCCTGTGTCTTCTGAAAACAATTTTTATAAGTTCATGTTTTGTTGTGGCCTGTGTCCCTAACTTTGATGATAAGTTTTTTAGTCGTTGCTATAAGTGAATTGCTTCGAACATTTTAAGTGTCATTGGGCAGAATCTGTTACTCTGTTTGTTAACTTTTCTAGTGGTTGCTATAAGTGAATTGCTCAAGTTTATTTTATAATAGCTGATGATATTGTTTGATTCTCGTTGCTGCCATGTGCTACGAGCTAGCAAACAGTGCTTACGTGAACTTGAAGATCAGCACTTGTACCAGATGAATTTCATCGACTTGTGCTAGAGAGAAAAATAAAACCATGCTTATGTAGTTAGAAATAGGATTTGCTGCCTAGGGGATAGTTCTTCCCAAAGATACCCACTGTTCATCTCCCTTTATTTTTATTTACTCTGCATATTAGTTTTGACCCAAATTAAACTTTGTAAAGTTCGGCCTAGTTTAGTTTATAGAAAACAATATAAACTTTCACAATAACAATTTAGTTGACGTGAAAATATATTCAATGATGATACTAACGCTACTGATTTGGTACTACGGGTATTAATAATTTTTTGCATAAACTTGGTCAAAATTTTCAAAGGTTGACTTGAAACAAAGCTAATTAATATGCGGAGTAAATAAAAACGAAGAAAATACTTATATTGGGGTTTGTGTCCAACATGTTGTTTACTTTGCTTGCGACGTGTGTTAATTGGTCACCACTTCTTAAGACCAAGGATCAGTGTGAGGGTTCTGAATCTGAGAAGTGACTTTATGTCATAGAGCCAACACTAATTATGTATCCTCGTTCAGCTTCTCCTCCCTAACACGAAACACCACCCATGTTTTGTCTCCCGTGTTGACACAACACACACCACAAACAAGGATAATCATAGATACGCATTCCAATCCACGGCCAAAAGTCCATGAGATGATGGAAGGGGAAGAGATATGAAGCTTATAAAATTTTGTCATTGCATGAGACAAAAAAAGACTAAAGTATAATCTATGCCAGCCCCGTTGATGATACGAGTGAATAGACAACATGGCACCCAATCGTGCCAAAAACAATTTGATCTTTGTGTTTGTCTAGCCATATTTGTTGATACTGAGTTATATGAGACACCAAATAAGCAATAAGCAGAAATCTCCGCATCTAACAACAATAAGGTTAGG
>NC_041380.1:515171264-515176768 GCF_002162155.2 Triticum dicoccoides
GTATTGATCTTTACTAGGCTAGTTCAAAGTCAGGGGGATTAACTATGTAAAATGAGCTAGTTTGTCATATACTTCATTGGAGCATATACTTTTCTCTTAATACGCGACTTCTTTGATTCAAAGAAATTTCACATAATTTCTGGAGGATTGGATTCTTAGGAATTCTTTATGTGTAGGTTGTTCAATTTGCAAATTGGAATCCATAGAAAATTTCCACATGAATCTTTTGCACTCTATTTTGGAAGAAAATCCAACCCACTCAAACTTCTTGTCACAATTACATTATTTTCGTTTGGTCTAAAAAAATCTTTAAATCAAATTCCTACCATTCTCCAATCCTATAGGATTGAGTAGGACATAACACTATAATTTTTGGTTTTCTTGTTCTTGTGTTTCGAGAATTCTGTTAATCAAAGAGGCTTGAATATATCATGGTCGCTTGATAGGCCCTTTGTGATTTGAACAATTTTTGGAGGATTCTACATTAGTGCTTTTTCCTGCATGGGTTGTTTGATTCGCATGCTTACATATCGTAGGATTGTTCATCCTTAGGATTTATTTTTGCTTGATTTCACAAGAAATAGTGCATGCTCTCCAACATCTTTGAAAGATCTCTATGCTTTTTCTTACGTACAATCAAACATCATTTCAATCCATAGTACACAACATGGCATGACTCTCTATTTGTGTCTTTTCCCATTCATGCATTTTAACAACCCATGTGACGTGAACCAAAGACGGGCAAAAAGCAAGTTCTCTACAAAGTAAACTAAATACTTTATTTAGTAATATGTGAGTAAATCAGCTTATAGCATGACTTTGAAGATATGAGTTATCAAAAAGTTTACGTCAATTTAACACTCATGTATGCATTTCATGTGAATTCAACATACATGTATTAGACATTCTAAGTTATAAAATCACCTATAATGAAAATGCCCACTTTGGAATCTAGGGATTTCATACTTTATTTTTTTAATTACTAGTACAATCCTTAGGGAGCTTCTTTCTATATATGTCCTTTGGATGAAAGGAATGGTGACACCCAAATTCTTATGGTTTGGTTTTCTATTCCTCTATTCCATACATGTGGTCACCATGCATGAGTGAGAGACACGACTTTGCACCCGTCAGTGATTACAAAAAATACCACTGAAGGGCGTCCCTTGTCCACCAGTGGTAATGACACATCTGAAAGCAAAAAAAGATACCATGAGTCATGCCCTATGTTGAACTGACTGCTAGGGTCACGAGGTCTGCCACGCTCCTCTCCACGTACTAACCCGTCACTGTACCAATCATGGATATATATTCGGGTAGCGGAATTTCAACATCTCCCGCCCAATATATTTTTGCACTCATATGCGTAGGATTGAGATTCTTTTTTATTTTTCTCGCGTTCCATCTAGATGATTATTTCTACAATTTTCCTCTGTTTTGCACTTGCAAATATTCCTATGTTTGTTTTGCACCTATGTTTGTGATCATGAGATCCAACGAGTCCTTAGAAGGGCCCGAGAAAATAATTTAGAGAATTATAGGGTCTCTAGTCAATAAATTGTCTAGTTCTCCTAAAATTGAAATGCATTTGCTTTCATGTCATCATTAGGCCCCTGTTGTTCAAGCTTAATTTGTTATGCTACTCTCACCCACCATTTTTGCCTTACTAGTTACTCCCCCTGTCCGAAAATATATCACTTATTAGTTTTTTTTACAGTTTTTCCCACATGTAACGTGTATTAGGAAATCAAAGTGCGGTAAGCCAATGCGTGTAGTAGCACTTATGACCAACAACACCATGATCCAATGCATTAAGCCTTAATGTCATCTATTAACTCCCCCCTATGCTAATTTAAAATAATCATTTTATAGTGCGGGACAGAGGAAGTAATTCAGAGGCCAAAATAGTACTATCTAAGCATTGTAGATGACATGTTGCACTGGTTTGGTGATCTAATATTAGACTTTGTTTAGCGAAAAAGTAGCAACAAGCGTGGTATACTGATTTATTCCTATAGTATATGAACCAAAATATGTATTCATTACTTATCTTTTTAGGAGCCAGGCTGATTCACTAGCGAGTCACTAAAAGGTCCAGGGCAATATAAGGCCGGAGGTAATATTATCGCCACTAGCATATTAATGGGTTATTGTAATTTGTACATTAGTAATGACATCTTATGAATTGGAACTAGCAATAGTGTTCCGATGATTTTGATGAACTAACCGAGGCTTATTAGTTTACCAAAACTGTTATGGCAACATGGTAATAACCCATATATGATTTTTGAATCATACATGTACTTGTTAATTGCCTTGTAAGGCTCAAAATTTACTCACGAACATCTCATTAATAACCAACGTTGTTATGTTGTGATCTGATCTACACGTTCTTAATGCCAATCATGTCATGCTTCAGGAATTGTGAATTGTTGTTGCACAGATTTTGATGTTTAAATTTATGACTACTTTACCAAAGTACTAGTAAAACAAGTATAGCTTTCATATATGAATTGAATAGGTACTCCGTAAGTAACATATTTACTCATTAGAAAGTCGTTAAAACGAGTAGCTAGGATGATATGATCGTTGCTATCCACACATTAATACCATTGTGTCATACTTCCAAATTTCACATAATTATAAATATGAAGCAATGGAACATATGATTACAACATTATCTTGTACAGATCGAAATCAGGCAACCATGCATCAAATGCAACCCGGACATCCCAAAGAACTGCCAACTGTGTGGGTTCCATGAGATTGAGCAACAATGGATTTACTCTTAGTTGTGATTGTGTCCACACACCCTCTTATTGCAAATGTGCATGCACACACTCTCACCAAATGCACACACAGTTCAATATGATCTCAAATTTAATGCATTGCGCTCAATCCTACTTAATTTGTATGTTCGATTATAAGGTGTGACTGAGCACTCTACTACCCAAGCTGGTGGAAGAGATGGTGAACTGCTTGCAGGACAACGAAGCGGACGATATGATTTTGTTCCTCCTAGATAGAAAGCCATGGAAGAATGCCATCAAACTTCAGCCAGCACGCTCGGCTCATGGGTCGATCACCACTCCTACCTTTGCCAGTATATCATGCTTCTTGAGAACAATAACGATAGTAAACTCCGCACGTTAATCAACAATGGTTCATCTTTATGCATATCTGATGGTGGGACTCTGAGCAAAGCCTATACTTCCCTTGAACCTAACCCCTGCGAGATGATTTCCGTGTTGACCACATATGATCTAGGTGTTGTCGAATGAAGAGGCCATTGTGAAGGCGGTGTCAGGGGACAAGGTGCTTGGATTTGATGCCTCCCATGAAAATCTTGGATCCATGCCATAGCACCACCGCCTCGGTGATGTCTCTCGTCCCTCTCTCATGTTTGTGCAATTCTTTCTCTCATCTCTGATTTATCTTGACTGGGTGCTAAGGTCCATATTTTTTACTATATGCTTTTGTCATTTTGATGTTGGTCACTTCATGATGATTGGATAAGTAGTGTAAATAGGATATTTAATCCTTGAGTTATGCATAAAAATGTACAAATCTGAGTTGTGTACGTGTTTTATAGCCACTCTACTACATTAAAGTTAGAATTAGACTCTACTACCAAATGATTTGATGCAGTTTGTTCCTGGTGGGATGTTATTACATGAATTTTATCAATCAAATCAACTATGTTGTTCCCTTCACTACTGTAATTTATCAATCATATGTTTAAGGGCAAACATATTAGAAGAGAAGGTTGGATGCATGTCTTGGAGTTTGGCAATCGGGGGGAGATTCATACAAGACAACTAAAAATCACTTAGAAAGATATGCAAGATGAGCAAAACACTTGATTTAGTGTATTTGAATAAATACAAATATGATAGATTGGTTGATCGTATTGCAAAAGGTGGTTAAGAAATGATAATGACTTACCTTCATCTTATTTTGGTTGATTTTCTTTATTACAATTTCACTTGTGAATTGGTTTAGTATAAAATTTTGCAATGTACAACTACTATTTGTTGTGCTAAAAAGTCTTTTGTCTTACACACCAACTATATTTTTTGGTCAAGGTATGCGAGCATATACATCATTCACTGGCCTGCATAAGGGTTGTACAAGCTTACCACATTGTTAGGCTATAGAATATTCGATACTCTCATGGTTCCAGTTGAAGGAAATATGCCCTAGAGGGAATAATAAAGTTGTAATTTTATATTTCCTTATTCATGATAAAGGTTTATTTTTCATGCTAGAATTGTATTGATCGGAAACTTCAATACATGTGTGGATACATAAACAAATATTGTGTCCCTAGTGAGCCTCTACTAGACTAGCTCACTGATCAAACATGGTTAAGTTTTCCTAACCATAGACATGTGTTGTCACTTGATAACGGGATCACATCATTAGGAGAATGATGTGATGGACAAGACCCATCTGTTAGCTTAGCATATGACCGTTCAGTTTATTTCTATTGCTTTCTTAATGTCAAATACATATTCCTTCGACTATGAGATCATGCAACTCCCGGATACCGGAGGAATACTTTTTGTGCTATCAAATGTCACAAGGTAACTGGGTGATTATAAAGGTGCTCTATAGGTGTCTCCGATGGTGTTTGTTGAGTTGGCATAGATCGAGATTAGGATTTGTCACTCCGATTGTCGGAGAGGTATCTCTGGGCCCTCTCGGTAATGCACATCACTATAAGCCTTACAAGCAATGTGACTAATGAGTTAGTTGCAGTATGATGCATTACGGAAGGAGTAAAGAGACTTGCCGGTAATGAGATTAAACTAGGTATGAAGATACCGACGATCGAATCTCGGGCAAGTAACGTACCGATAGACAAAGGAAATTACGTATGTTGTCATAAGGTTCGACCGATAAAGATATTCGTAGAATATGTAGGAACCAATATGGGCATCCAGGTTCCGTTATTGGTTATTGATTAGAGAGGTGTCTCGGTCATGTCTACATAGTTCTCGAACCTGTAGGGTCCGCACGCTTAACGTTCGTTCACAATATAGTGTTATATAATTTATGTGATTTGGTGACCGAATGTTGTTCGGAGTCCCAGATGAGATCACAGACATGACGAGGAGCTCCAGAATGGTCCGAAGGTAAAGATTGATATATAGGACAATGATGTTTGGACATTGGAAGAGTTTCGGGAGGTTTCGGGAAGTCATCGGATCACCGGAAGGGGTTCCGGGAGGCCTCGGGAGGTCTATGGGCCCAATGGGCCAAAGGGAGGCACACACCAGCCCACAAGGGGGCTGGCGCGCCCTCTCCCTGGCCGCCGGCCCTAGGGGAAGGAAAGGGGGAGGGTTGGCCCCTCCTGCCTTTCCTTCCTCATGAGAGAAAGGAAAGGGGGGCCGCCACCTCCCCATGCCTTCCTCCCGCGCACAAATAAGGAAGGGGCACAGCTAGGGTAGGAGCCCAAGGAGGATTTGGCTTCCTTGGGGGCGCCTCCTGGCTACCTCCCC
>NC_041380.1:515176956-515184048 GCF_002162155.2 Triticum dicoccoides
ATATAAGGGAGGGGGCGCCACTAAATACCACGACAATCTCTTAGCCGTGTGCGGCGCCCCTTGTCGGTGTCAAAACCGGTGGATCTCGGGTAGGGGGTCCCGAACTGTGCGTCTAAGGTCAATGGTAACAGGAGGCAGGGGACACGATGTTTTACCCAGGTTCGGGCCCTCTTGATGGAGGTAATACCCTACGTCATGCTTGATTAACATTGATAAATATGAGGATTACAAGAGTTGATCTACCACGAGATCATTGTAGCTAAACCCTAGAAGTCTAGCTTATATGATTTTGATTGTCCCTATGGACTAAACCCTCCGGTTTATATAGACACCGGAGGGGCCTAGGGTTATACAAAGTTAGTTACAGAGAAAGGAAATAATACATCCGGACGCTTTAGCTTGCCTTCCACGCAAAGGAGAGTCCCATCCGGACACGGGAGGAAGTCTTCTATCTTGTATCCTCATGGCCCAATAGTCCGGCCCATGTCACACAGGTCGGACGCCCGAGGACCCCTTAATCCAGGACCCCCTCAGTTGCCCCCGAATCAGGCTTCAATGATGATGTGTCCGGCACACTGATAATCTTCGGCATTGCAAGGCGGGTTCTTCCTCTGAACACTTCAAAGTGTTTGATCCGAAGAGTCATACTCGGCTTTCCATTTAATGTCGTACCCATTGGCTTCTGCGCCTCCACCGCTTCGACTTCCACGTGTCAAGCAAATACGAAAGGTTAGAGTACTTTTCGCACATACCACCCTGGACATGTAAGAAGGGCGTTTATTTAAAGGGAATGGATCTCAGATTCCATTCCACATCGAGCGGAAAATCCTTAGAGCTTGCTAGGAGAAACCATTCCAGCATGGCTAGCGTTCCCAGTTCTTCCTCCCGCCCCCATGGCTCTGAAAAAGGTGATTGGGGCAAATGCTCAGTACCCCACGGCCAGCTAAGTAAGCTTCAAACGCAGGGATTCCTCCCCCCCAGATCTAGTCCCTGTCCGGGCAGGATTAACCTCTTTTACGGGTTGTTGGGGATATTACTACTGGACGTAAATCGGCCAGGAGTAGCCGGGTTAACTCTATGAAGATTAGAAGCCCATGAAGACAAAGGATGGTGGCGCTTTACGAAGGCCCAAGGCCCAAAGGCGGGTTAAGGCCTGTAGATGTAAACCGGCATTATCATGTAACTTGTATTGTAAGATAGGAGAGATAGATACCAAGTTGGACACGTTGATGATCCGGCCTCGGGACTCTGTAAACCGATGGGCGTCGACCTATGTATATATAAAGGGACAACCCGACGGCGGTTTAAGAACAACACACAACAACAACTCGAAGCCAGGCAACGCGGATTCGCTCCTTGGTCATCGAAACCCCATCAATTCCATCACAACTAGACGTAGGCTTTTACCTTCATCGTAAGGGGCCGAACTAGTATAAAACTCTCATGTCCCTTGTCTGGTTTAACCCCTTTAAGCTAACCCATAGCGATGGCTCTAAGTCCTTTCACGAGGACATCTGCCATGACAAAACCACGATAGTTAGCGTCCACCGTGGGGCTATCGCATGATGGTTTTGAGTTCTTGAAGGGCAGCTTCGAAGGACTCAACGGATACGCTATGGGCCGGATGACTAAAAGTCGTCGCGGCAAGCTCTACATCGACGATGCAGGATGGGGTCCCGAGGCCGGTTCAATAGAGTATGGGTACCAGGTCCCCTTTGGCGGAATTCACATTTTCATCAGCAAGATCGGCGAACCGGGCCCTGAGCTGGACATCTGCACCAACATCATCGAGACGACTCAGCGTGCAAGCTCCGTCTAGGTTCAGCCCGCCGTAAAGCATGTCTTCGTCGGTGTCATCCATGGGGTGGAATATGAGGATAGATCGGCATCTGGTGGCGAAACCGTTGTCTGCTCAGATGACGAGTCTTCAACCGGAGAGACCGAGTCGCTGTACCAGCTGCAGGACGGCCGGATTAGTGGAGGCTCCGATGGCAACAGTATTCCGGACCCCCTCGATCTGCCAAGCCGGATCGCGGTCTTCATGGCCGGTACACAACTAGCGCAACACTCTTCTACCGCCGCGGCAATGATCTCCGGTCCAGCAACAACAACACCAGCGGGAGCAGGGGGCTCCGCACTGCCTCAGGCTCAGGTTTTGTCCGATCTATTCGACACTTTAGCAATGTTACTAGCAGCGGAGGTGGACGCGGCAAACCGGGATCAGCACAACACGGAGATTGCAAAGGTGAAGGATTAGATAACTCAAGCTAAAGCGGACCTGGCAGCAGAAAGCGCTAGGATGGCTGCAGAGCGGGCCGGATTGGAGGCTCAGGCGTACCGGCTTATGCTGGATCAGAGTGCATCGGAGGACGTCATGAGGAGAAGATACCGATCACGCCTTCTGTCGGTCTTGGAGGCGAGGAATCTCTTTAACACACCTAGAGCAGGCACCAGTAACCAACCAGTGGTGAACCGGATGGAGGCACCCGGGACCGGAGCGCCGGTTCAGCCTCGTGCGACGGATCCACCTCCTCCGCCTCGTCAAAACAACTTTCCGTCTCATCGCGTTTCAACACCTCCGGGTCATTACTCTAACCCGTTGGATAACATCGTTGTTGCCGCTTCACAATTGGCAGCTCTCCCGATTGATGGCGAGTCCCTCGTAGCAATTGAGACACGACGGGCTAGGGAGCTCCTGCAGACGGCCTTGACTCAGCAGCAGGCTTATTCGCATAGCCGCGAGAGGATTCATTCCACTCCCCGTCCAAGTCAGAGCTACAACAGACATATTGATGAACCGACCGTGTCAAGCAGTGCGCGACATCGTAACCCGGCGGGTGGTGGTGCTAATGCACAAGATGTGGTGGATCATGGCCGAGCACGTCGAGAGGCCGAGTTGGCAGCACATAATGTATCTCGTCAACCTACTCTGGTTCGTCCAACCACCTCCGTGGAGCCAGGTGTGGTCTTCAGTTCTTTGGGGGTATCGTGCCTCACCCTAGCCTTGCGTAATGTGCGACTGCCCAAGGATTTCAAAGGCCCTCGTAAGGTGCCCAATTACACTGCCGATTTGCCTCCTGAATCATGGGTGGAGAGTTATGAGATGGCAATGGAGATGCTGGATGTGGATGAAGCAGTGTGTGCTAAGTATTTCACCATGATGTTGGAAGGAACGGCTCGTACCTGGTTAAAGAGTCTACCAGCTAATTTCATTGCGTCATGGCCCGAGTTAAAGAGCCGGTTTATCCAGAATTTCAAGGATACATGTAAGCAGCCCATGTCAATTGTGGACCTAGCCGCTTGTGTTCAAGAGGATGGGGAGTCTACGACCCACTAGGTGAAGCGAGTCTCAGCTATTTTGCATTCATCAGACCGCATCAATGCAGACACAGCAATTTTGACGTTGGAGGGCAACTGCCGGTTCATGCCATTAAAACTGAAGTTGGGAAGGCTCAAACGTTACTATAATGACATGTCAACGCTTATGGACGTTCACAGCTAGACGTAGGCTTTTACCTTCATCGTAAGGGCCGAACTAGTATAAAACTCTCATGTCCCTTGTCCGGTTTAACCCCTTTAAGCTAACTAGTAGCGATGGCTCCATGACTAAGTCCTTTCACGAGGACATATGTCGTGACAAAACCATGACACGGGTGAAGCCCTGGCAGAAAATTTCCCCAATCCAGCCGGGGGGAGCGAGTGTGCTTTACATCCTTCTTGATAAGAGGCGTCGGATTTCCAATCCACCCCTTCCTCCGAGGTCTTTTGGAGTACTACGGCCTCCAATTTCACAATCTCACGCCGGGTTCCATTCTGCACATCGCGGGCTACGTTGCTCTTTGTGAGCTATTCCTGGGCTGCGAGGCCCATTTCGAGCTATGGAGGAAACTGTTCTGCCTCGTCCCTCGCTCCCAAAAGGGATCTATATTCGAGGTGGGCGGCGCCGAAATGTGGCGCATAGCCGGGGACCGGATACTTATCCGGCACGCCGAAGAAGGCGTCCGAAGAGTGGCCCTGAGAATGGTTCTATATTGAGGATGTCGCTCTCCCTGACCTGGTCCGAATGGGCCTTCCCGAATTTACCAGTGCTCCATTGAAGAAACGCCACAACTGGTGCCCTCGGATCCTCGAGGAGGAAGATAGTGCAGAAGTCCAACAATTAATGGGCAGGATAAGGACACTCGCCCAGTCCGGATTATCAATAATCGATGTAATGACCATTTCCATAGTGCGAGGTGTCCAACCACTCCAATTCAGGGGGCTTCCATGTGGCACTACAATGGGGAAGACGATGCCTCGCGATGTGGACGAAAGGGTCCAGACTCCCTTACTGCCCTGGCCGCAATACTGACCGACCTGTATAAAGGGGAGAAAGAGGAGTTCACCTGTCTTACGCTTCGGGGAGGATTTTCTATGTACAATCCTCCTAGCTGGGTGAGTTCTAATCCCATCACTCTACTCAATCCTCTCCCTGAGTCATGCTTAATTTGGCATTAACCCTTCCATCTGTAACAGGAATGGCGGAAGGTTATAGTGGGGATCTATAGCCTCGCTCCACAGCCGGAGAACCGTAATCGGGACCTTGACCGATACCAAGAGGATCCGGACATATTTGTAGAGCTCGAGGAGGGAGTGTTCTACCAGGCGAGCTATGATGGCACAGTAGTGCCAATCGTGGCCGACTATCCCAGCCTCATTCCTGCCTCACATGTAAGTAATCAGGAGACATCTCCTCCGAAAGAGCTTCCTCATTGTACCTCACCTACCGCACTGTCTCGTGCTTCAAAGGGGAGGCGATCGGCGCGCCATGCTACACCAGAGGCGCTTTAGAAGAACGCGGCACCCGCGCCGAACAAGTCGTCGAAGAGGAAGGCCGACGATAACATGACCGAACCTTCATCGAAGAGGTGCGGCTTTCTTTTTAAAATATGCCTCCTGGTCATCACATCAAACTGTGACATTATCCGTTGCATTTTATCAGGAAGAGCGTTCGCCGGACTATGTCCGGGGATCCTGCCGGTCGCGCCTCCACTAGTCAGATTCCAGACCCTGCCCTAAGGATGGGGGCTGACACAGGAGTGATGCCGGATTGCCCTTTTGCAGAGGATTCGGATGATATGTCCGTCACGAACTCTGAAGTGGAGAGTGCCATGAATCATCGGCGTCGGAGGGACGCTCTCCGCGACCCCAGTTTTTCAAAAGAGGCATTCAATGCCTTCAGCTCGGTTGATGCATATATTCGAGATGCTCGGGATGGACTTGCCAGAGCCACAGACCAGCATTTAAAAGATATGCGGGTAAGTGTAGATTTGGAAATCATATACCAGTAGCCCCCGAGACTTGAAGCAGTTGATACAACTGATTTAAGGATCATTGTATAATCAGGTACTCACGGAGAAGAATGGCCTGCTGTATCAAGAGCTGGAAAAGTGTCAGACCCAGCTAGCTACGGCTAGCACCGAATTGGAGAAATCCAAGGTGGCACCGCCTGGTAATGTTTCCCCCCATCAGAAAAAAGTATAATCATATACCAGTAATATTAATACTATTGTGTTTCCGCTGACAGGATCATTAGATCAACTGAGGGAAAAACTGAAAATCACCCAAGCTGGTGAACATGAGGCCAAAAGGCAACATGCGGCAGGCGAATGTGGGTAGACGCGGGTCAGGGATGAAAAGAACAAGTTGCAGGATTCCAATACCCTGTTGGGCGAAGAACTAAAAGATGTGTGAGCCCAGCTAGCTGACGCCGTCAAGGAGAATAGGAGGCTACAAGGCGGCATATTCAGTATGTTTTTGGGGATGCCCCAAAAGGCATCCCCTCTCTCTTCTAACAATCATCGGTAATTTTACTTGGAGCTATATTTTTATTCATCACATGATATGCGTAAATCTTGGAGCGTCTTTTGCATTTAGTTTTCACTTTTCTTTGATGCACCATGCTGGTATGAGATAGTCCTTGGTTGATTTATAGAATGCTCATTGCACTTCACTTTTATCTTTTGAGTATGGCTTTATAGAATGCTTCATGTGCTTCACTTATATCTTTTGAAGTTTAGATTGCATGTTTCTCTTCCCATAGAAAACCGCCATTTGTAGAATGCTCTTTTGCTTCACTTATATTTGTTAGAGCGTGGGCATATCTTTTGTAGAAAGGATTAAACTCTCTTGCTTCACTTATATCTATTTAGAGAGATGACAGGAACTGGTCATTCGCATGGTTAGTCATAAAATCCTACATAAAACTTGTAGATCACTGAATATGATGTGTTTGATTCCTTGCAATAGTTTTGCAATATAAAGATGGTGATATTAGAGTCATGCTAGTGTGTAGTTGTGGATTGTAGAAATACTTGTGTTAAAGTTTGTGATTCCCGTAGCATGCACGTATTGTGAACCGTTATGTGATGAAGTCGGAGCATGAGGTATTTATTGATTGTGTTCCTTATGAGTGGCGGCTGGGGACGAGCGATGGTATTTTCCTACCAATTTATCCCCTAGGAGCATGCGCGTAGTACTTTGTTTCGATGACTAATAGATTTTTGCAATAAGTATGTGAGTTCTTTATGACTAATGTTGAGTCCATGGATTATACGCACTCTCACCCTTCCATCATTGCTAGCCTCTTTGGTACCGTGCATTGCCCTTTCTCACCTCGAGAGTTGGTGCAAACTTCGCCGGTGCATCCAAACCCCGTGATACGATACGCTCTATCACACATAAGCCTCCTTACATCTTCCTCAAAACAGCCACCATACCTACCTATTATGGCATTTCCATAGCCATTCCGAGATATATTGCCATGCAACTTCCATCATCATCATATACATGACTTGAGCATTTATTGTCATATTGCTTTGCATGACCGTAAGATAGCTAGAATGATGTTTTCATGGCTTGTCCGTTTTTTGATGTCATTGCTACGCTAGATCATTACACATCCTGGTACACCGCCGGAGGCATTCATATAGAGTCATATTTTGTTCTAGTATCGAGTTCTAATATTGAGTTGTAAGTAAATAAAAGTGTGATGGTCATCATTATTAGAACATTGTCCCATGTGAGGTTATCAAAATAAAAGTGGCCAAAGAA
>NC_041380.1:515184389-515210999 GCF_002162155.2 Triticum dicoccoides
CCCAAAAAAAAAAGAGGCCAAAGAAGCCTACAAAAAAACAAAAAGGAAAAAATAAAAAAAAATGAGAGAAAAGAGAGAAGGGACGATGTTACTATCCTTGTACCACACTTGTGCTTCAGAGTAGCACCATATTCTTCATATAGAGAGTCTCTTGAGTTATCACTTTCATATACTAGTGGGAATTTTCATTTTAGAACTTGGCTTGTATATTCTGATGATGGGCTTCCTCAAATGCCCGAGGTCTTCATGAGCAAGCAAGTTGGATGCACACCCACATAGTTTCCAGTTTGAGCTTTCATACACTTATAGCTCGTAGTGCATCCGTTGCATGGCAATCCCTACTCCTCACATTGACATCAATTGGTGGGCATCTCCATAGCCCGTTGATTAGCTGCATCAATGTGAGACTTTCTCCTTTTTGTCTTCTCCACACAACCTCCATCATCATATTCTATTCCACCTATAGTGCTATGTCCATGGCTCACGCTCATGTATTGCATGAAAGTTGAAAAGGTTTGAGAACGTCAAAAGTATGAAACAATTGCTTGGCTTGTCATCGGGGTTGTGCATGATTTGAATATTTTGTGTGGTGAAGATGGAGCATAGCTAGACCATATGATTTTGTAGGGATAACTTTCTTTGGCCATGTTATTTTGAAAAGACATGATTGCTTTATTAGTATGCTTGAAGTATTATTGTCTTAATGTCAAATGAGAAACTATTTCTTTGAATCACTCATGTCTTAATATTCATGCCATGATTAGATTACATGATCAAGATTATGCTAGGTAGCATTCCACATCAAAAATTATCTTTTTCATCATTTACCTACTCGAGGATGAGTGGGAATTAAGCTTGGGGATGCTGATACGTCTCCGTCATATCTATAATTTTTGGTTGCATGTTTTTTGTTTCACACAAAATCCATATCAAATGGAGTCCAAACGGGATAAAAACTGACGGAGATTTTTTTTGGAATATATGTGATTTTGGGGAAGAAGAATCAATGCAAGACGATGCCCGAGGGGGCCATGAGGCAGGGGGCGCACCCCAGGGGGTCAGGTGCGCCATGTGCCCTCATGGCCACCCTGTATGGAGGTTGGTGCTCTTCTTTCGCCGCAGGAAAGCCAATATCCGGATAGAGATCATGTTAAAATTTCAGCCCAATCGGAGTTACGGATCTCCGGGAATTTAAGAAATGGTGAAAGGGCAGAATCAGGGAACGCGGAAACAGAGAGAGACAGAGAGATAGATCCAATCTCGAAGGGGTTCTTGCCCCTCCGCCGCCATGAAGGCCATGGACCAGAGGGGAAACCCTTCACCCTTCTAGGGAGAAGGTCAAGGAATAAGAATAAGAAGGGGGTCCTCTCCCCCTCTCTTCCGGTGGCGCCGAAACGCCGCCGGGGCCATCGTCGTGTGATGGCGATCTACACAAACACCTCCGTCATCTTCACCAACATCTTCATCACCTTCCCCCATCTATGTATAGTGGTCCACTCTCCTACAACCCATTGTACCCTCTACTTGAACATGGTGCTTTATGCTTCATATTATTATCCAATGATGGGTGGCCATCCTATGATGTCTGAGTAGATTTTCGTTGTCCTATCGGTAATTGGTGAATTGTGATAACCCACAAGTATAGGGGATCACAACAGTTTTCGAGGGTAGAGTATTCAACCCAAATTTATTGATTCGACACAAGGGGAGTCAAAGAATATTCTCAAGTATTAGCAGCTGAGTTGTCAATTCAACCACACCTGGAAACTTAGTATCTGCAGCAAAGTATTTAGTAGCAAAGTAATATGATAGTAGTGGTAACGGTAGCAAAAGGTAATGATAGCAAAAGTAATGTTTTTGGTATTTTGTAGTGATTGTAACAATAGCAACGGAAAAGTAAATAAGCGGAGAACAATATATGGAAAGCTCGTAGGCAATGGATCAGTGATGGAGAATTATGCCGGATGCGGTTCATCATGTAACAGTCATAATCTAGGGTGACACAGAACTAGCTCCAATTCATCAATGTAATGTAGGCATGTATTCTGAATATAGTCATACGTGCTTATGAAAAAGAACTTGCATGACATCTTTTGTCCTACCCTCCCGTGGCAGTGGGGTCCTAGCGGAAACTAAGGGATGTTAAGGCCTCCTTTTAATAGAGTACGGAACAAAGCATTAGCACATAGTGAATACATGAACTCCTCAAACTACGGTCATCACCGGTAAGTATCCTGATTATTGTCACTTCGGGGTTAACGGATCATAACACATAATAGGTGACTATAGACTTGCAAGATAGGATCAAGAACTCTCATATATTGATGAAAATATAATAGGTTCAGATCTGAAATCATGGCACTCGGGCCCTAGTGACAAGCATTAAGCATAGCAAAGTCATAGCAACATGAATCTCAGAACATAGTGGATAC
Source organism: Triticum dicoccoides (assembly GCF_002162155.2). NCBI lineage: Eukaryota > Viridiplantae > Streptophyta > Magnoliopsida > Poales > Poaceae > Triticum > Triticum dicoccoides. The sequence continues at coordinate 515,186,822 of NC_041380.1, forward strand.
TAGGGATCAAACCCTAACAAAACTAACTCGATTACATGATAGATCCCATCCAACCCATCACCGTCCAGCAAGCCGACGATGGAATTACTCATGCACGGCGGTGAGCATCATGAAATTGGTGATGGAGGATGGTTGATGATGACGATGGCGACGGATTCCCCTCTCCGGAGCCCCGAACGGACTCCAGATCAGCCCTCCCGAGAGGTTTTAGGGCTTGGTGGCGGCTCTGTATCGTAAAACGCGATGATTTCTTCTCTCTGATTGTTTTCTCCCTGAAGCATAATATATAGAGTTGGAGTTGAGGTCGGAGGAGCTCCAGGGGGCTCACGATGTAGGTGGCGCACTACTAGGAAAAGGCCTACTAGTGGCGCACCAGTTTTGCCTACTAATGGCGCACTACTGGTGCGCCACTAGTACCACGCCACTAGTATTTTTTTACTAATGGCGCACCACGCCGTGCGCCATTAGTATCTGGTATACTAATGGCGCACCACGCCGTGCACCATTAGTATATACCACCATGCGCCATTAGTATGCCTCCCAGGGGGCCATATTTACCCACGTGCTTTGGCATACTAATGGCGCACTGTGGGGTGATGCGCCATTAGTATCCTTTGGCATACTAATGGCGCACTGTGTAGTGATGCGCCATTAGTATCCTTTGGCATACTAATGGCGCACTTTGAGGTGATGCGCCATTAGTATGAATATTAGGGTTTTTTTACTTTTCTGATTTTTGCACAGATTACAAAATATATTATTGGACAGAATATAGACAGCAGCACACATCAACAACAGATTCATCGAATACAATAGAAGATTAGTCTCCGAATACAATTCATCATATTAGTCTCTGAATTCAAAAGACCGAACAAAGATAAAAGATTACAAGTCTCGAGACCGCGAGTAGTGAGTTTGTTTTTACATTACAAGTCGATATCGATCATCTAAACTACCATCACATAGAAGAGAGCTGCGGTCATCACGATGAGCATCATCGTGATGAAACTGGTCTTCATCCGGTTCCTCCAACGCTCCCTCCTCTCTCCCGCTAGAAAGCGGGCGTATCTAGATTCCGCCTCCGCCCTAGTGGTGTACCCTTTGTAACTGTTACCGCTGAAACGGTAACCTGTCTCTGACTCTCCTCCCAGTTGTCGTAGACTCCGGGAGCCTTACCCTTGTACACGACATACGACGGCATCTCTATGCACAAGCCAAACAACAGACAATACATAAGCAATATATAAGTATGCAACAAAAGGATCGGAAGAGAAAAGCAAGACATTAATAGCATGATTCATGGTCCTACTAATAAATAGCATCGATTACATCTAAGTTGAACGACTGTCCAAACCAAAGAGATATACAATTCATTAAAGTTTAATTACAACATGAGCCAATCAATGTTTTAGAACTACACATAGCATCACTACTTTCGACTCGACTCATGGGACCGGAGCATGGATGAAGCCGCCATCTGTCGTGATGGTCATGAAATCACGGGCATTGTCAGCCTGCATTTGTAGCGTTCTGTCTATCTCACTATTGGAGGGTTGATATCTGAGGTAGAACTGCCCCGAGGTATGAACGACATCTTGATGGATGATTTCCGCTAACTCTGACTGGATGCGAAAGAATTCTTGTCTGATGTCCGCGTCCTAGATTGCCGACAAGCTCGCGGCCCAATCTTTGAGATTACCTGGTAGCAGAAGGTGATGATGGTCCCGTACGATCGTCCGCATGTGATGGAGGGTGTAGTAGGCATCCTTCTGACTGTCAGGTGGCTGCTTGACGCAGCAGAACTTAGTATTGTGGGCGAACACGTGCCTGCCGTACCTACGAACTGGCCTGGTGAAGGTGCCTCCAGATTTGGCGTAGCCGGGGAGAACATCATCAAGAACTTTCTTGATATTTGTGTAGTCTATCTTGGAGTCACGGTTCGGGTCGAAATACGTGGCCACGGAATATTTCGGGCTTAAGAGGATGAGTGTGCAATGTGTGTCACTGCACAGAACACAGAATGTTAGAAAAAAGAAAGAACGATCGAAATCTAAGAAATCATTTGTTTCGGGGTGGTTAAGGGATGACTTACTCGAGAAAGTAAGACACGAGGAAGTTATCCTTATCTGGGTTTGCCAGAATGACACCTTCAAGGTGTGAACTCGTGACTTGGCGGTCCCCAGCGCTGCCCAAGAGCTTGGCACGCATGTAGAAGGGGTCAACTATCACGATGTCCGGGGTCTTGTCTCTAATGATCCGCATCTCCATACTCAGCGAAAACAGCTGAATGAAGGTGTAGTGCAGCGGATGAAGGTTAAACATAGCAAAGATGTCATCAAACCGCAAGACGATCGTACCCCCGATGGCGCCATACACAAAGCCCTTGCCCTCTGGCACCTTGGCCACGAAAACCGGGTATGCAACATCATTCTCTCTGAGACGCCGCTTCTCCAAAGAAAGAACACTGTCATGCAGACTCCGCATAGCACCGGTTGCAGCATTGAGCATATTTGTCGGTAGCATCGCCCTACCCGCCACATGCACCCTCCTCGAGATATCCTTAGGTGAAGGTGGCCCGTCCTGAGCACGGATCATACTCGGTGCCGGCTGGCTTGCACTGGCGCCCTTTTTAGCCTTTCGTTTCCGTCCCTTCTTCTTGATCTACTGTAATGGGACCGAGTTCTGCTCACAGACCGCCTTCTTGAGCATGTTGGGGCTGATAATATTTCGCACCTCAGCTATCTGAGGCTCCGTGAAGGCGGCAGCTAGAGGCATCTCCTGAGAACTGAATGCCAGACGATGCCTGTTGCAATTGGGTTTCTCCGCCGTACCAGCTAGATCGCGGTCGTCTTGGTTGGGTTCTTGAGAAGGAGGCCTGCAGAACTCGTCACCGTACCCATGTTCGGCAAAGTACTTATCGACGTTGGTAAATGTACCGTTGTCGTTGTCGTCGTCGTCCGGATCCTGTGCCATAGGGATGTCCGGCATGTCCGGTAGCGTTGCGGCGTTCTTGCCATGGCTTGGCGCCGGCACGACTGGCGGTCTTGTCTGTGGGGTGGTGTCCCCCGCCCCCAAACGAATCTGGCTCTTCGGCTAAAGCAGGGGCCAGCTTACGCAGGCGCTGAGGGTCATCTCATCTTCTTCGTCGGCCCCAGCGGGTCGAATCGGAGGTAACAGCTTGTCGCAGCCTGGCAGCACCCGAACCACTTCAACCCTATACACTGTGGGTGGCATCGGATTACCGTGGAACACGGAGTTGCCCGGTTGAACGATTCTGCCCTTGGCGACATCGACCAACTCGCTGCCCACGAAGTGCAGGAGAGTGCAAGGAACGTCTGCGACGCCCTGCGAAAACATGTAGGGCATCAGGGATGCCCAGTCAAAGGCAAGGAGGTGAAGTCATCGGCCGAGAGGCTTAGTTACCGTGATGCCGTCGAGCTCAGCTAATGTCGAGGCACCGCCAACGGCGGGCGTGCAACTGACGGAGGAGCCGCTTGCTAGCGAGGTGCCGGCTGGCATACACCCGGGTGCATTAAGCTCCAATGCCCGTGCCGACACCGAAGACACGAATACCGCCTCCTCCGGAGACACCAATGGCACCGCCTGCGCGTTGTGCGAGTTGCTGGCCGTGAAGCTGGGAACCGGGGGAGGCCCCTGTTGGCCGCCCGCGATCCACGTCGTCAGCCGATGAATCAACGTAGGCACCATGCCGTTGAGCGTCGTTCCCAGTTGTTGTTGCACTTGCTCTTGGACAATCTCCGGAATCCGTGCCACTTGTGCCTTGAGTGCTTCAACCTCGCGCGACTGGCTTTCCGAGCTGGTCTTTTTCTCCATGCACCCACCAATGGTATAGTATGACGAGCATTTTGTGGACAAGCCTTTGCCGGCCACACGACCAGCTGACGTCGGCTTACTGAGCTTATCCTTGTTTTTCATTACGTTCAACGCCTTATTTAAAGGGGTGTCGAAAGGGGAGCTCTGAGACGACCCCGCGCTACTGCTTTCATTGTCCTGCGGAAGGAATGTGAACCATTTAGAAATATTGGGGATTAATTAGAATGCAACCATATGGAGCTAATTACGCGGGGGGTGTATTCCTTACCAGAACAAGCTCAAGCGCCCTGGTCTTCGGATCCGTGGTAAGCTCCTTTGTTACCGGGTCCTCCTTGTACCGGCCCTGAGAAAGTTCCTGGTCTACTTGTCACGGTATTTCTCGAAGCGGGGCGGTAGGCCTTGCTCGGCACGCTCCGCGTCCTCATTGTCCCATATAGGCTCCGCCACTCTGTAACCGTCGGGACCGAGTTGGTGGACCCCTAAGTTCAACTTCCGCATTTCTTTCCCCCACTGACTTGATTCGGAGGTTGCGCTGCTCTCGCACTTGATCTTGAACTCCTTGTAGTCATCTTCGCTCATCAAAGGATATTTCGCCTTGATCTTCTCATAACTATCACCTTTTTCAATCATTGCCTTCACCGTGCTTTTCCAAGTAGACAGGGTCGTGCTCATCCTCGTGAGGGTGGCACCGTTCACTTTATTCCCTGAGAGGCGTGTGTTTGCAAACTTAGTGGGGAACTTGTATCGTTCGTGCAGCTTCGTGAAGAGGAGGCTGCGCAAATTCCCTCGGTCCTTATGCCTTAGGTTCTCGGTGTTGATTGAGATGGTGCTCCGAAGAATGCACCCGAGCTGAACCGAGTACCCCTTGACTACGTGTTTGGGCGTCGTCGGATGCCCGTCGGAGTTCACTTTAGTAAATTCCTCCCTGACGGTGCCGAGCACGCTCGGGCGCCGGTCCTTCCGTTGCCTCTTCGGTTGGCTGACATCTGTGTGTGCGCCGCCATCATCAGTGGTGGCATCCGCGGCGCCATCATCAGTGGTGTCATCCCCGACGCCACTAGGGGTTGTGTAGTCAGGATCGGTGTCTTCCGCGGCGTCCTCATAGCGGTGAGGTTCTTCCTCCAACTCCCGGGACAGCTCCTAGAATTGCTTGCCGCCCGAACCGCCGGCCTCGTTGTTGTGGGCCATGTTTCGCTCTAAATAGGAAAAAAGTTTGGTAAAAAAGTTGGTTATTGTCAAGGAACAAGATTATGGTCTCATCATTTAGGGTTTTTCGACACTGAGGCACCTAAAAGCTAAGCTTTTATCATTTAGGGTTTGTCGACGCCGAGGCACCCTAAAAGCCTAAGCGTACATCATTTAGGTTCTCATCGACACCGAGGCACCCTATAGAAGCCAAGTTAAGTTTTCACCATTTAGGGTTTATCGATGCCGAGGCACCTAGGTTGGGCCTAATCACTTGGCACTAATCACTTGGCTCTATTGCCACCTATGTTGGGTTTATCATCTAGGGTTTATCGATGCTAAGGAGAATTCTTAGTTGGGCCTAATCACTTGGCTCTATTGCCACCTATGGTTTAATGCAGCAAGAATGGCGGGGTAGTTGATACTACTTAACTAAGTACTAAGATACCCCGGCCCACGCATTAGTCGCAAGTACCCCATATGTCCTATTTTTAGCAAAGTCATGCTAAAATTCACGGAAACTTTCAGCATGACCTTTGCTGAAAATAGGACATATGGAGTACCCAAATTTGCCAGCACGGAAGTTAATCGACATTCCGGCAAACTCAAGGGCCTCTCGGGGTACCTGCAAATTCATCACGATACAATGGTCGGAGATAAAACCCAGCAACTTTACAAGTCTTTCACAGATTTGTTTGCAAGTTCTGATATGTAATAAAGATGAGCCTCAAAGATGAGCCTCCAATGCTGATTTGTTTACCTCAAGACAAGATGAACCTCCAATGCAACAAGTAATAAAATGTTTGCAAGTTCTGATATGTTTGGAAGATGAACCTCCAATGCAACAGTCTTAGACATTAGGACACTACAATGATCTACAACCTTATGTAAAGTGCCAACTCCACAGATTTATTTTTCACAGCTTTTATATTATTTCTAGAAGCAACACAATAGGGTTAAACACCAGAATATTGAGTCTAATTAAACCCTAAAATAAACATTTCTCTTTCCCCTCCCCCCTCCTATCCCTCTGTCTCTCTTTCCCGGCTCCAACCCCAAACACAAATTAAACCCTATAGTTACTTGTAATTAAGATTCAGCCTCGGATAATCAACATACTCATCTTGAACCCTATATTTACTTGTAATTAAGAGTCCATATCTCTTGACTAGAACCACACCAAACCCATCTTGTGTTATGTATCACACCAAACAGACCAGCAACTGAATACTGGGGCTTTAAGTTGCTTGCAGAGACTAGATAGCTCTACTCATTCTCAGGAGCCAGCACTACATACTTTATCCTATATTTCATTTTACTGGGATATAATAAAGAGCACAATTTGCAATTAGTCTGTATCTAGTTGCAAACAGGACTGGATCCAGTTTCAGTCCTACATGTCTCTTACCTTGCAGGACAGTGGTAGCAGCACACTGCTTGCAATGGTTAATGTCCAAAATAACTCATTTTCATCTATAAACCATGGACAAATACATGATACAGTGCATTTTTCTTCAGTGTGTCCAGTGCATTTTTTCGTCTATAAACCATAGCAGAAAATTCTCTTTACAGGGCACAACAAAGATGAGAAATGCAACACATAGTGATAATTTGCTAGGGGCAGCAAGGATAGGTAAAAGATTAGGTAGGAAATGATACCAGGGAAGTGACGCGGGAAGAAGAGCCGCAGGATGACTACAACGAATGTAGTCCAGGCACCAACCTCTCCCCTGCAATTTTGATGTTTGATGATCACAAATTTGATTCAAATGTCTATATCCAATGTTGTACAATTAAAGCAATAGAGGGATTTGATCTAAACCTAGCAAAAGAGAGAAGAAGAGGGCATGGCCGGGAGGGAGGAGAGGAGGAAGAGAGGAGAAGAGAGGCAGAGGGAGGAGGGTTACCTGACCACGATGAGGTGGTGGCCGGAGCGGAGACGACGGAGGGCGGAAACGGCGAGCTTGGGGGAGGCGGGGATAGACGGCGGGGAGGTCGCGGGCCTCCTCTCCTGGTGGACGTGGGGCGGCTCCGAGGCTCCAAGTCTCCGGCGGCTCCGAGGCTCCAAATCTCCGGCAGGTTTCTAGGGTTTCGAGGGAGGCGAGGGAGACGGCGCTTGGGGGGGAGGCGGCGCTCGAGGGGAAGGAAGGGGAGAGGGAGGCGGCGGGGGCGCGTGGGCGGCTGCGGCGCAGTGGGAAGGGGCAGCGGCTGCGGCGGCGGTGGAGGGAGGGACGAGGGAGGGAGTGGCGCGGTGGAGGGAGAGGGACGAAGTGTCTGGCGAGAGGGAGGGATGAAGTGTATGGATGGGGGAAGATTACTAATGGCGCACCCCCTGGCGGTGCGCCATTAGAATGTTTTTTTCATAGCAATGGCACACCAGCAGGACCATGTGCCATAAGTATTCTTTTTTTAGATAGCAATGGCGCACCAGCGGGACCGTGCGCCATAAGTATTCTTTTTTCTTTAGATAGCAATGGCGCACCAGCCAGCCGTGCGCCATAAGTAAGATTTTTTATTATTATTATTTTGTTGCATCTAATAATTTTTTAGAAAATGAATATGAATATGAAACAGTAATAAATTTTTATAAAAACAGTAATAATTTTTTTAAAAATATCATCAGATTTGTTATTTGAAAATATTTATGAATATAAAAAAATATCATCAAATTTGTTATTTGAAAATATAATCAAATTTGTTTTTTGAAAATATAATCAAATTTGTTTTTTTGGATTTTTAGTTGCATTCATTTGTGACGGTGGAGCGGGGGAGGGTGCGGGGGTCGTCGACGGTGGTGGAGCGGGGGAGGGTGTGGGGGGTGCTCGGCGGCGAGGGGGATCTGGCAAGGGGGATCTGGCGAGGGGGGATAGCGATCGAGATGGAGGGGGATCGAGATCGAGTGTCCTCATGAATATTCAATATTTTTTCATGAATTCAAAAAGTGCCCATGAAATTTAAAAATATTCATGATAGTTCAAAAGTGCCCATGAAATACAATCGAGAAATGAAGACTACAATTTAAATACAATCGATCTTAGCTAGCTAGCTATCTGTTCACAATCTTCTTGCCCTTCTTTTTCACAAATGGAGTTCTTATGTGGAACGGACGTCCTTTAGGTAGGGTGGTCCTACTTCTTCTTGTGGTGTATGCTGCTACTTCATCGTCGTCGTCATGTTCGATCTTTGGGTCACCGTACTTGTCGAAGTCTTGATCATTGGCTACTCCATCCATTCCGATGATCTTCCTTTTGCCTCTCCTCACGATAACACGACTGGGCTTTGACGGGTCGGTAATGAAGAAGCATTGGTCCACTTGGGAAGCCAGTACCCATGGCTCATTTTTTGCGGTGACGTTTGCGCCCGCGGTCTTGGATTTGGCTTCGGGTATAACCATGGTGGTGAAATACCGGTCTTCTTTTAGGATGCTCTTGGCCCATCTGACAAGGAACATCGGGACCTTCTCTCCAGCGTAGCTCAACTCCCAGATCTCCTTGATCCATCCGTAGTATCTGTCCTTGTCGTTACCGGTGTAGGATTCCATCGTTACCCCAGAGTTCTGATAACCATCGCTCTTCATGTCCTTGTCCTCGGTGTAGAATGTGTAGTCGTTGATATCGTACGCCTCATAGGTCATCAGGTTGTGCTCGGCGCCCTGTGACAAGGCGAATATGAGTTGTTCTTCCGGGGAAGAATCCTCATGTAAAGGGTACGACAGAAGCTTCTGCTTGAACCAACGGGTGAAACATGAGTTGTGCTCTTTGATTATATCTCCATCTGTCCTCTGTTGGCCTCGGTCATTGTACGTCTTCTCAATAAAGGTTTTGTGCTCTACCACCCAAGGATCGACCACGTCTATGTGTTGTAGCGCGACTAGGTTTGCTCTTTCAAAGTCGGGGAGTCGACCCTCGAAGTCGACATGCATTTCGCGGCGACCCTCACAGTGACCCCATCCAGCGAGCCTGCCGAGGTGCTTGTTGACGGGCAGACCAACGTGGTTCTCGATGCCTAGATAATTCGTGCAGTAGGAGATGCACTCTTCGGTCAGAAAGCCCCTGGCTATACTTCCCTCTGGACGTGACATGTTGCGAACGTATCCTTTGATGACACCATTCATCCTTTCGAACGGCATCATGCTGTGCAGGAACGTCGGCCCGAGTTGGATGATATCCTCAACGACATGGACCAGCAGATGCACCATAACGTCGAAGAATGCGGGCGGGAAGTACATCTCAAGCTCGCATAGTATCACCACGATCTCTTCATGTAGCCTTCTGAGTTGCCTCACGCTGTAATGCCCTCGATGCGGCTATATCTCCTACGTGTCGAGGCACGACTTAGAGACATAACCACATTGAAAGCAATGTCGCAAGTTAGGCAATCATCACAACATCCATGTAATACATAATAATGGGGAAAGGTAGCATAGTTGGCTTACACTCGCCACGTCACACAAAGTACATAAATAGCATTACATCAACCAATCACTCATGGCCCGACTACGGTGCCAAAATAAAAGACCAACCCAACATGCGACACGGTCCCGATCACCCCGACTGGGCACCACTACTGATCATCAGGGAAAGATACATAGTAACGGCGTGAGTCCTCATCGAACTCCCACTTGAGCTCTACCGCGTCATCTGGGATGGAGTCGTCTGGCCCTGCATCTGGTTTAATAGTAATCTGTGAGCCACAGGGACTCAGCAATCTCGCACCCTCGCGATCAAGACTATTTAAGCTTATAGGAAAGGCAAGGTAAAATATGTGAAGCTGCAGCAAGCGACTAGCATGTATGGTGACTAACCTATTCGCAAAAGAGAGCGAGAAGAGATAGCAAAGCGCGAACGAGTAACTAGAGAACAACCTGTGACAAGCATTACTCCAACATCGTGTTCACTTCCCGGACTCCGCCGAGAAGAGACCATCACGGTGACTCACACAGTTGATTCATTTTAATTAAGTTAAGGTTCGAGTTATCTACAACCGGACATTAACAAATTCCCATCTGCCCATAACCGCGGGCACGGCTTTCGAAAGTTCAAATCCCTGCAGGGGGTCCCAACTTAGCCCATGACAAGCTCTCACGGTCAACGAAGGAATAGACCTTCTCCCGAGACATTCCGATCAGGCTCGGCATCCCAGTTCTACAAGACACTTCGACAAGTTAAAACCAATCCAGCAACACCACCCGAATGTGCCGACAAATCCCGATAGGAGCTGCACATATCTAATTCTCAGGGCACACTCAGATTGTCCTAGGTACGGGTAGGCTAGCCCAGAGTTGCCCCTGGTGGCCACCGGCAGCTGACAGGTGGACCAACACTCAGAGGAGCACTGGCCCGGGGGGGTTTAAATAAGATAACCCTCGGGCTCCGGAAACCCAAGGGAAAAAGAGGCTAGGTGGCAAATGGTAAAACCAAGGTTGGGCATTGCTGGAAAAGCTTTATTCAAGGCGAACTATCAAGGGGTTCCCATTATCACCCAACCGCGTAAGGAACGCAAAATCCGGGAACATAACACCGATATGACGGAAACTAGGGCGGCAAGAGTGGAACAAAACACTAGGCGAGAAGCTGAGCCTTCCACCCTTTACCAAGTATATAGATGCATTAAGATAACATGGCAATATAATGATATCCCAACAAGTAAATAGTGTTCCAACAAGGAACGGTCTCCAATCTTCACCTGCAACTAGCAACCCTATAAGAGGGGCTGAGCAAAACGGTAACATAGCCAATCAACAGTTTGCTAGGACATGGTGGGTTAGAGGTTTGACATGGCAATTTGGGAGGCATGAAAGCAAGTGGTAGGCATCGTAGCATAGGCATAGCAAAAGAGCGAGCATCTAGCAAAGCAAAGAGAGAAGTGATTTCGAGGGTATGATCATCTTGCCTGCAACGTTATCAGAGTTGACTGGATCCTCGAAAGCAAACTCAACGGGCTCCTCGTTAGCGAACTCGTCTCCCGGCTCTACCCAAACAAGACAAACAAGCAAAAGGAACGCAATCAACCATGTGCACAACTCAAACAACATGATGCAAACACAATATGCTATGCGGGATGCATATGCAAGATTTGACAAGAGATGAATGAACCTGGCATCATCTTGGAAATCCAAGTATGCCACTGGAAAGATGAGATGAAATCTCTTGAAAACGATATAAAGAACGCCGGAATCGGAGTTACGGTTTGGAAATGGCAAGCGATTCAAATATGGCACCGGTCTGCGATTTACAGCAAGTAGTCATCTAAATGCAACAAGATGAACATGCTGCAGCACTCAAACATGGCAACAAAATACATGGCAGGAATCCATTCATGATGCTTAACAAAAGAGGAACACTGAGCTATGGCCAATTCATCCATTAACAGGTTCAAACAAGCATGGCAAAAATGCATTTGGTAAACAGATTTCAGACTTTTAGTGAAATTAACACTTGTCTGGAATTTCAGATCAGATAGCACTCTTTGGAGCATGAAAACTATATGCTACAGAACCTGAACATGGCAAAGTAAAGCATGGCATGAAGCTACTCAAAGATCTTAACAAAAGTCCCTTAGTGACCTTGAGCCAAAAGGGATCATAAAATACAATTGCAAGCATGTGAACATGGCAAAAACATAATCAGATCACAGACGGTGAAAAACTGGAGCATGCAAAACAGATATCAAGTAGGCATGTTTACGAGCTCGATGCACTCACTATAGAGCAAGTCATGACAATCTAAGCATACACCCAACAAGAATACACAAAATGCAAGCTAGACATGGCAAGAACAATAACATAGCATGCACGGATCAACTACAACATCCTCGGCAAAATCGCTAACAAGTAGACAATCTGCCCAGATTCACGAAATGACAAAAGTAGAGCTCGATTGACTCAAGCTAGGATGCTCCATAATTGCAAACAAAGACATGGATTGATAGAGCACTACAAGATTAACAAGACATCCTTACTGATCATCCTCAAAAGAGGCACGGATCACTAGGAAACAACAAGAACATATGGCATAATGAGATAAACAGACCAAGGACTTAGTGGAATTGCTAAGTCCCTGAAATCAGCATTAACAAATGCACCACTTTGCAAGCTTGTGCTAGTCACCACACACATCACAAAAATACATGGGTTGCACCTCTAGATAGATGGAAAAACACATAACAAAACATATGTAGAGCTCATGGCAATATCATGCACACAATAATCATGGCAACAATGACAAATATCTAATTGGAGCAGCATATCTGACAATTATCTCAAATAGCACTCTTCTAACAGCATTCCGGGCGTCAAGATGAACTCAAATGAAAATGATGCAATGAGATGAAATGATGTGCTCTCTGAGATGAACATTTTGATAAGCTATATGCCCAAAACCGAGCTACGGATGCAAAGTGACGATGCGATTAACAATGCCAAATAATTAGGGTTTCGGGCAAAAAGTCAACCCGAGACAAATCTCATATTTAGATCCGGCCGGCACACTTTACGAGGTTGGCCGGGATGCACTGTAGACGCCGGAGAGAGCTGAGGCGGCCGAAGCTCGAGGACGAAGATGGGGGGGCTGGCGAGGACGGAGATGGCCGGGGCGTCGCCGGAGCTGTCCGGCGGTGGCGCGGCCGGCGGGGTCGATGGCGGGCGCGGGCGGCGAAGCTACGGCGAGCTTGCGGCCGGCCAGCGTCAATGGCGCGGCGGCGGCTCCGGTCGTCTCGGACGGCCGGACTCGAGGAGGCGGCGGCGGCTTGCGGGCGATGTGGGCGCGCGAGGGAGTGGGCCTCGGGGGCCCCGAGCGGGCCTCGCGGGCCGGCGGCGCTGGCGGCGATTTGGGCGCGCGGGAGCTAATGTGGCGGCGGCTGACTGGTGGGCGACGGCGGGCGGACGCGTCCGGCGCCGTTCGGACGTGTCCGGCGGCGGCGGAGGTGATTTTTTTTAGGGTTTGGACGGGGGAGATCCAGATTTTCGGGAGTGGGTCTATATATAGACATAGGGGGAGTTAGGAGAGTCCAAATGAGGTGCGATTTTCGGCCACGCGATCGTGATCGAACGCTCTAGATGATGGAGAAGGTTTTGGTGGGTTTTGGGCCAGAATGGAGGGGTGTTGGGCTGCAACACACACGAGGCCTTTTCGGTCCCTCGGTTAACCGTTGGAGCACAAATGGTACGAAACTTGACAGGCGGTCTACCGGTAGTAAACCAAGGCCGCTTGGCAAGTCTCGGTCCAATCCAAAAATTGTTTAATTCCCCCACACGAAAGAAAGGTAGAAATGACCACCGGAGGAGAACAGAGCGCCGGAATGCAAAACGGACAACGGGGAAAATACTCGAATGCATGAGATGAACACGTATGCAAATGCAATGCACATGATGACATAATATGAGATGCATGACAACGACAACAACACACGGAGACAAAAACCCGAACCCGAGAAAATAAAATAACTTAACAGCGGAAACGGCAAGAGTTGGATTACATATTGGGTAAATCATATCCGGGGTGTTACAACACTCCACCACTACGAAAGGATCTCGTCCCAAGATCTAGGACTGAAAGAACGCTGGGTACTCAGAACGGAGGTGATCCTCGCGTTCCCAGGTAGCTTCACGGTCGGAATGGTGTGACCACTTGACTTTGAGGAAGTTGATTGACTTGTTGCGAGTCTTGCGTTCAGTCTCTTCAAGAATAGCAACGGGGTGCTCACGATAAGAGAGATCTTCTTGGAGCTCAATGTCCTCGAAGTTGATGGTGCGGTCAGGAGTCTTGAAGCACTTTCGAAGCTGAGAGACATGGAACACGTCATGAACATTTGCAAAGTTTGAAGGAAGCTCGAGTTGATAGGCGAGATCGCCTCTCTTGCTGACGATCTTGAAAGGTCCCACGTATCTAGGGGCCAGCTTCCCTTTGATACCGAAGCGGCGAGTACCTTTCATAGGAGAGACGCGGAGGTAAACATGATCTCCGATCTCGAAAGCCAAATCACGGTGCTTACTATCATAGTAGCTCTTCTGGCGGGATTGGGCTGCTTTGAGGTTATCATGAATGACTTTACACATCTCTTCTGCCTCTGTGATTAAGTAATTTCCCAAAAGCTAACGTTCACCAGTTTCGGACCAGTTGAGAGGGGTACGACACTTCCTGCCATACAGAATTTCAAATGGGGCCTTGCCCGAACTTGCTTGAAAACTGTTGTTGTAGGAAAATTCATCATATGGAAGGCAATCCTCCCACTTCATGCCGAAGGATATCACACAAGCCCTGAGCATATCTTCAAGAATCTGATTGACACAGTCGACTTGACCGCTAGTCTGAGGGTGGAAAGCTGTGCTGAAGCGGATGTTGGTGCCCATGGCCTTCTGAAAAGAATCCCAAAAACTTGGAGGTAAAGATGCTGCCACGGTCTGAAGAGATCACTTGTGGAATACCGTGCAGAGAGACAATTCGAGAGGTATAGAGCTCCGCTAATTGAGCTGCAGCGATAGACTCTTTGATAGGCAGAAAGTGAGCCACTTTAGTGAGTTTGTCGATGACAACGAATATAGCATCATTGCCACGCTTGGACTTTGGAAACCCAGTCACGAAGTCCATCTCAATGTGGTCAAACTTCCATTCTGGAATGGCAAGAGGTTGGAGGAGACCAGCTGGCCTTTGGTGTTCTGCCTTCACTCTTCTGCAGACATCACATTCATTCACGAACTTAGCAATCTCGCGCTTCATTCGAGTCCACCAATAAGCCTGCTTAAGGTCCTGATACATCTTCGTGCTCCCAGGGTGGATGGAGAGGAGAGAATTGTGAGCCTCGTTCATGATCACTTTACGAAGGTCACCTTTGGGCACGACAATATGATCCTCAAAGAAGAGAGTATCCTTGTCATCAAGGCGGTAGCACTTGTACTTGGGTTGACTCTTGGCAATCCCAATCTTCACCTTCTTCACCATAGCATCAAGAAGTTGGGCTTGGCGAATCTGGTCCTCCAAGGTAGGAGAGACTTGAAGGTTGGCGAGGAAACCTTGAGGAACAACTTGCAGATTAAGTTTGCGGAAAGCTTCACAAAGCTCGGGTTGATAAGGCTTGAGAATCAGACTGTTGCAATAAGCCTTCCTGCTCAATGTGTCAGCAATCACATTGGCCTTGCCTGGAGTATACTCGATACTCAGATTATACTCTTGAATCATTTCGACCCATCGAGTCTGCCTGAGGTTGAGATTAGGCTGAGCGAAGATGTACTTGAGACTCTTGTGGTCAGTGAAGATGTCCACTTTTCTTCCCAATAAGAGATGTCTCCAAGTCAAAAGAGCATGCACAACTGCCGCCAACTCGAGGTCATGAGTGGGGTAGTTCTTCTCATTGGGATTCAACTGGCGAGAGGTATAAGCCACAACTTTCTTCTCTTGCATCAACACTGCTCCGAGACCTTGGAGAGAGGCATCGCAAAAGACCTCGTACAGCTTGGATTCATCAGGAGGAGTCAGAACTAGAGCAGTGACCAATTTCTCTTTCAAAGTGTTGAAAGCAATGTCACAATCCGGAGACCAAACGTACTTGACGTGCTTCTGGAGAAGATTTGAGAGAGGCTTTGCGATCTTAGAAAAGTTCTCCACGAACCTTCTACAATAGCTTGTGAGACCGAGGAAGCTACGGAGTTGCTTCACGTTCTGAGGTGGTTCCCAATTCACAATTGTAGACACCTTCTCAGGATTCACCGCAATGCCCTTGGCAGAGATGATATGCCCAAGATAAAGAACCTCATCGAGCCAAAACTCGCACTTTGAGAACTTGGCGTAGAACTGATGTGGCCTGAGCTTATCGAGCACCAAACACAAGTGCTTGGCATGATCTTCCTTGTTCTTCGAAAAGACTAGAATGTCGTCGAGATAGACCAAAATGAAGTCATTGGTTTAGGCGTTGAAGATGAAGTTCATCATGCGAGAGAAAGTCGGAGGAGCGTTGACGAGGCCAAAAGACATGACAGTGTATTCATATGAACCATAGCTTGTCCTGAAAGCCGTCTTGGGGATATCTTGCGCACGGATTCGAATCTGATGATATCCCATATGGAGATCAAGCTTGGAGAATACTTGGGCACCTTTGAGTTGTTCGAACAGCTCGTTGATGTTGGGAAGTGGGTACTTGTTCTTGATAGTCTTCTTGTTTAATGGACGGTAATCAACACAAAGTCGGTCCATTCCATCCTTCTTCTTCACAAAAAGAACACCACAACCCCATGGAGAAGAACTAGGCCGGATGAGACCCATTCTCTCTTGAATATCGAGTTGCTTCTTAAGCTCCTTCAACTCTTCAGGTCCGAGCTTGTAAGGACGTTTGCACACAGGTTCTGTGCCAGGCTCAAGATCGATGACGAATTCAACTGGTCGGTGCGGAGGCATTCCTGGAAGCTCTTCTGGAAAGACGTCTTGATATTCGCAAATGACTGGAATTTGAGAGATGGCATCCAGTTCACCCTTCTCATTGAGAGAAAACAGATGGATTGTATCATCACGAGCGGCAAAGACAATTACATCCTCAGACGAATGAGTCAATTGAATCTGCCTGGCTGCACAATCAAGCTGAGCCTTGTGCTTAGAAAGCCAATCCATTCCGAGAATAAGATCAATATCCGAGTCACCAAGAACCGTTGGAGAAGCCAGAAACTTGTAGTCACCCGAGGTGATAGTAACATCTGGAACGATGGAGTTAGCATGCATGCGCTTACCGGGAGAGACAACTGCTAACGGACTAGGCAAAACTTGCAAAGTCAATTCATGCCTAGATGTAAACGGTCTTGAGATGAAACAATGCGATGCACCAGTGTCAAAAAGAACTTTAGCTGGAATATCATTAACGGGAAGGTTACCCATGATGACATCTGACGAGTCCTCTGCCTGAGCTGCATTCATCAAATTGACCTTGGCATGCTTGGGGTTATGCTTGACCACAGCTGTACTTGCCGATCTCACAGGAGGAGGAGGAGGAAGACGCCTCTGATTGAAGCACTTGTTGGCATAGTGACCCTTCTGTTGGCACTTGTTGCACGTGACCTCTGAAAGCAGACGGTGGTACGGAGCACTCGATCTTGGAGCTTGAGACAAAGTCTTGTTCTGAAAGCCAGGGTTGGGTGGGTGGGAAGATCCACTTCCACCTTTGCTCTTCTGATACGGCTGACGGAACGGAGGAGGAGGAAGCCAATACTTCTGCTGCTTGGCCACTTGAGTAGAGGAAGAAGGAGTAGCATCTCTGACTCGCTTCTTGGAAGCATCACACCTCACTTGAGCAGCCTCTCTTGCTTCAATGCCATGTTGTAGAACTCATCGTACCTCAAGGGCTCAAAGAGGACAAGAGCTACCTGGATTTCTTCTCTGAGACCACCCCGGAACTGATATATCATGCTCTTCTCGTTAGGGACGTCCTGCTTAGCTAAGCGGGCGAGCTTCTGAAACAACCTGTTGTAGTCATAGACAGACAAAGAGCCTTGCTTCAGGTTGCGGAATTCCTCACGCTTGCTTTCAACCATGCTTTGAGGAATATGATGAGCTTTGAAGTCTTGACGGAATTCATCCCAGGTAATCACACGTCCTCCTCTGGAATCCTTGTACTGCTAGAACCATTCTGCAGCTTGGTATTTGAGTTGGAAGGAAGCGAACTTGACAAAGTCCTCAGGCCTAACGTTACTGCACTCAAAATGCTTGCACAAGTCCACGAGCCAATCGTCAGCATCAGTTGCCTCAACACAATTGCTGAAAGTCTTTCGCCCATTAGCAAGGAACTGGTTGAGTGTAGCAAAGTGATTCTGATTGTTGCCTTAGTTGCCTTGATTGCGCTCTTGAAGAATTTGCATGATCAACTCCGTGTTTGCATTAGTTGTGGCCATCACAGCTTGCCATGCCTCCGGAGGAGGGGGGGTGGTGGCGGATCAGGATTCGGAGTCGTGCGTGTTGGAGGAGCCATCCCGAAGAGGTTGACATCCATTAGCACATTGATAGACAAATGTTGAAGCTGAATCCAACGAAATGAAAATTGCAACATATAGTCTTCACATCCGAACAAAATGAACGAATGCATTCCACTTGAAATGGTCACATATCCATAAATTGAGAAGCCACTAGGAATTTAGGTAGAGAAATAAATCAACAAGGTACGGATCAAGAACAAATACTCGGTAAGAAATCCCAATCTCAAACCAAATATCCATGGAAGAAGAACTAGAGTTACAAGAATTCCCACCTATGAAACTCCCGAACCTTTCCGGTTATGCAATCAGGTGTTGGGGATACAGGGGAAGCATAATATCTCACCCAAATCTAGCAAATCCTACATCCAGTTGTATCCATCCTTCAACACATAACCGAGAAAACTTCGGAAACCATCTACCTCAACCTTCGAAAAGCATCCGTTATACAAGTTATGGCAATACTCCCGAACTCCCGCCCCAGTATTGGGTGGCGTCGAGGTTATCTCACCAATGAACTGCATAAAAGAGATTTTCGATGTTGGCGTACTAAACTCAGGTATTCCAGAACTGCAACGATAAAATTGTGACGACAACACCTCGGAGCTCAACTCCCCGGGACACTGCCACATCCCCTAAACACGGGAGGCACCAAGAACAATGTTCTCGTCACAAAACCATCGGAACGATTCCAAGATACCGACATGATCCTAAAAAAAATTTAGTGAAATTTGAGGAGAGAATAGTCAAAACTCTGCGTCAGGAAGCCTCACCAGAGCGATGAAGGGACTGGGAAGTAAAAGAATTCCTAAACTCTCCGATATATAATTCCTAAATGACTCAAAACATTTTTCTAGACTCAACTCGGCCCCTAATAACGATAAAGCAATGGGGCTCCTAAGGTCGGGAAGGCTCTGATTACCAACTTGTAACGCCCTCGATGCGGCTATATCTCCTACGTGTCGAGGCACGACTTAGAGGCATAACCGCATTGAAAGCAATGTCGCAAGTTAGGCAATCATCACAACATCCATGTAATACATAATAATGGGGAAAGGTAGCATAGTTGGCTTACACTCGCCACGTCACACAAAGTATTACATCAACCAATCACTCATGGCCCGACTACGGTGCCAAAATAAAAGACCAACCCAACATGCGACACGGTCCCGATCACCCCGACTGGGCACCACTACTGATCATCAGGGAAAGATACATAGTAACGGCGTGAGTCCTCATCGAACTCCCACTTGAGCTCTACCGCGTCATCTGGAACGGAGTCGTCTGGCCCTACATCTGGTTTAATAGTAATCTGTGAGCCATAGGGACTCAGCAATCTCGCACCCTCGCGATCAAGACTATTTAAGCTTATAGGAAAGGCAAGGTAAAATATGTGGAGCTGCAGCAAGCGACTAGCATGTATGGTGACTAACCTATTCGCAAAAGAGAGCGAGAAGAGATAGCAAAGCGCGAACGAGTAACTAGAGAACAACCTGCGGCAAGCATTACTCCAACATCGTGTTCACTTCCCGGACTCCGCCGAGAAGAGACCATCATGGTGACTCACACAGTTGATTCATTTTAATTAAGTTAAGGTTCGAGTTATCTACAACCAGACATTAACAAATTCCCATCTGCCCATAACCGCAGGCACGGCTTTCGAAAGTTCAAATCCCTGCAGGGGATCCCAACTTAGCCCATGACAAGCTCTCACGGTCAACAAAGGAATAGACCTTCTCCCGAGACATTCCGATCAGGCTCGGCATCCCAGTTCTACAAGACACTTCGACAAGTTAAAACCAATCCAGCAACACCGCCCGAATGTGCCGACAAATCCCGACAGGATCTGCACATATCTCGTTCTCATGGCACACTCAGATTGTCCTAGGTACGGGTAGGCCAGCCCAGAGTTGCCCCTGGTGGCCACCGGCAGCTGACAGGTGGACCAACACTCAGAGGAGCACTGGCCCGGGGGGGTTAAATAAGATGACCATCGGGCTCTGGAAACCCAAGGGAAAAAGAGGCTAGGTGGCAAATGGTAAAACCAAGGTTGGGCATTGCTGGAAAAGCTTTATTCAAGGCGAACTATCAAGGGGTTCCCATTATCACCCAACCGCATAAGGAACGCAAAATCCGGGAACATAACACCGATATGACGGAAACTAGGGCGGCAAGAGTGGAACAAAACACTAGGCGAGAGGCCGAGCCTTGCACCCTTTACCAAGTATATAGATGCATTAAGATAACATGGCAATATAATGATATCCCAACAAGTAAATAGTGTTCCAACAAGGAACGGTCTCCAATCTTCACCTGCAACTAGCAACGCTATAAGAGGGGCTGAGCAAAACGGTACATAGCCAATCAACGGTTTGCTAGGACATGGTGGGTTAGAGTTTTGACATGGCAATTTGGGAGGCATGAAAGCAAGTGGTAGGCATTGTAGCATAGGCATAACAAAAGAGCGAGCATCTAGCAAAGCAAAGATAGAAGTGATTTCGAGGGTATGATCATCTTGCCTGCAACGTTGTCAGAGTTGACTGGATCCTCGAAAGCAAACTCAATGGGCTCCTCGTTAACGAACTCGTCTCCCGTATCTACCCAAACAAGACAAACAAGCAAAAGGAACGCAATCAACCATGTGCACAACTCAAACAACATGATGCAAACACGGTATGTTATGCGGGATGCGATGCGGGATGCATATGCAAGATTTGACAAGAGATGAATGAACCTGGCCTCATCTTGGAAATCCAAGTGTGTCACTGGAAAGATGAGATGAAATCGCTTGAAAACGATATAAAGAATGCTGGAATCGGAGTTACGATTTGGAAATGGCAAGCGATTCAAATATGGCACCGGTCTGCGATTTACAGCAAGTAGTCAATTAAATGCAACAAGATGAACATGCTATAGCACTCGAATATGGCAACAAAATACATGGCAGGAATCCATTCATGATGCTTAACAAAATAGGACCACTGAGCTATGGCCAATTCATCCATTAACAGGTTCAAACAAGCATGGCAAAAATGCATTTGGTAAACAGATTTCAGACTTTTAGTGAAATTAACACTTGTCTGGAATTTCAGATCAGATAGCACTCTTTGGAGCATGAAGACTATATGCTACAGAACCTGAACATGGAAAAGTAAAGCATGACATGGAGCTACTCAAAGAGCTTAACAAAAGTCCCTTAGTGACCTTGAGCCAAAAGGGATCATAAAATACAATTGCAAGCATGCGAACATGGCAAAAACATAATCAGATCACAGACTTAGTGAAAAACTGGAGCATGCGAAACAGATATCAAGTAGGCATGTTTACGAGCTCGATGCACTCACTACAGAGCAATTCATGACAATCTAAGCATACACCCAACAAGAATACAAAAAATGCAAGCTAGACATGGCAATAAAAATAACATAGCATGCACGGATCAACTACAACATCCTCGACAAAATCGCTAACAATTAGACAATCTGCCCAGATTCACGAAATGACAAAAGTAGAGCTCGATTGACTCAAGCTAGGGTGCTCCATAATTGCAAACAAAGCCATGGATGGATAGAGCACTACAAGATTAACAGAACATCCTTACTGATCATCCTCAAAAGATGCACAGATCACTGGGAAACAAAAAGAACATATGGCATAATGAGATAAACAGACCAAGGACTTAGTGGAATTGCTAAGTCCCTGGAATCAGCATTAACAAATGCACCACTTTGCAAGCTTGTGCTAGTCACCACACACATCACAAAAATACATGGGTTGCACCTCTGGATAGATGGAAAAACACATAACAAAACATATGTAGAGCTCATGGCAATATCATGCACACAATAATCATGGCAACAATGACAAATATCTAATTGGAGCAGAAGATCTGACAATTATCTCAAATAGCACTCTTCTAACAGCATTTCGGGCATCAAGATGAACTCAAATGAAAATGATGCAATCAGATGAAATGATGTGATCTCTGAGACGAACATGTTGATATGCTATATGCCCAAAACAGAGCTACAGATGCAAAGTTACGATGCGATGAGCCAAATAATTAGGGTTTTGGGTTAAAAGTCAACCTGAGACAAATCTCAGATTTAGATCCGGCCGGCACGCTTTACGAGGTTGGCTGGGATGCACTGTAGACGCCGGAGAGAGCTGAGGCGGCCGGAGCTCGAGGACAGAGATGGGGGGCCGGCGAGGACGGAGATGGCCGGGGCATCGCCGGAGCTGTCCGGGCGGCGGCGCAGCCGGCGTGGTCGATGGCGGGCGCGGGCTGCGAAGCTACGGCAAGCTCGCAGCCGGCCGGCGTCAATGGCGCGGCGGCGGCTCTGGTCGTCTCGGGCGGCCGGACTCGAGGAGGCGGCGGCGGCTTGTGGGCGATGTGGGTGTGCGAGGGAGTGGGCCTTGGGGGGCCCGAGCGAACCTCGCGGGCTGACGGCGCTGGCGGCGATGTGGGCGCGTGGGAGCTGACGTGGTGGCGGCTGACTGGTGGGCGACGACGGGCGGACGCGTCCGGTGCCGTCCGGACGTGTCCGGCGGTGGCGGAGGTGATTTTTTTTAGGGTTTGGACGGGGGAGATCCGGATTTTCGGGAGTGGGTCTATATATAGACATAGGGGGAGCTAGGAGAGTCCAAATGAGGTGCGGTTTTCGGCCACGCGATCGTGATCGAACGCTCTAAATGATGGAGAAGGTTTTGGTGGGTTTTGGGCCAAAATGGAGAGGTGTTGGGCTGCAACACACACGAGGCCTTTTCGGTCCCTCGGTTAACCGTTGGAGCATCAAACGAAGTCCAAATGGTACGAAACTTGACAGGCGGTCTACCGGTAGTATACCAAGGCCGCTTGGCAAGTCTCGGTCCAATCCGGAAATGTTTAATTCCCCCACACGAAAGAAAGGTAGAAATGACCACCGGAGGAGAACAGAGCGCCGGAATGCAAAACGGACAACGGGGAAAATGCTCGAATGCATGAGATGAACACGTATGCAAATGCAATGCACATGATGACATGATATGAGATGCATGACAACGACAACAACACACGGAGACAAAAACCTGAACCCGAGAAAATAAAATAACTTAACGCCGGAAACGGCAAGAGTTGGATTACATATTGGGTAAATCATATCCAGGGTGTTACACACGCCAACCGAATATGAGGGTCCTGCACCCAGCCTCCATCGTCGTCTGCTCCGGCATCTTCATCTTCATGATCATGCCCTTCATCTTGATCTTCCTCATCATCATGTCCGGCATCTTCTACATGATGACTGTGTATAGCATCACTGTCATGATCATGTCCTAGAGATTCTTCGTCTTCTCGCCCGCCTGAGCCGCGGTGGTTGTCTTGCTGCCCTTCCTCGTTTCTTGCCCGGCCCCCATGGACGACTTCATAGTCATCTTCATCACCTTGCCATCGATAGCCATCCATGAAACCACGCAAGAGCAGGTGGTCCCGCACCTGCCCAGAATCCGGGTCCGCAATAAGGCTCTTCAGCTTGCATCTTCGACACGGACATCTTATCTCCGTCTCGTTCTTTTGAAGCATCTCGGCCTTCGCGGAGCTCAAAAACCTATTCACGATGCCTTCGGTCATCGTGCGGACCATGGTCGCCTGTGGGGTAGAGCAAAACGATATTTTAGAACCAAGAAAAAATTTGGCATGACTTTCCCTAAAAATAGGACCAAAAAGAATGCATAGTGCCAAAATTCTCGCCGAAACGGAAATGAATCAACATTCCGGCAAAATATTGGCAACTATCGCATTTCAAATACCGGTACCTGCAAACACAAACATATATGCAACACCACAAACATATGCAACACCACAAACATACATAGATCTAGCTAGGCCACAAAAAGTGCATGTGCACGTTGTTGGAGCGAGCTAGGGAGAAAAAAGGTAGATCTACAACATAAAGATAGCTTTCCCCTTACTTATCTATCAAAAAAAGGTAATTTAACCACTTAATTTTGATGAATCTATGGTGCAAATGAGGTGAGGAGGAGGAGGCAGCCGACAAGCTTGGAGAAGGAGGTCGAGGGAATGAAGTGGGGAAAGTGAGTGTGTAGGTGTGGCTGTCCAAAATATCTAGCTAGTCCCAGGTTACTAATGGCGCACCACCCACACATGCGCCATTAGTAACCCAACATACTAATGGCGCACCTGCTGGCCGTGCGCCATTAGTAGTTTTGCAAAAA